>NW_022991187.1:846973-964406 GCF_902827175.1 Gymnodraco acuticeps
CACACACACACACACACACACACACACACCACACAGACACAACACAAACACACACAAACAAACACAACACACCACACACACACACACACACACACACACAACACACACACACACACACACACACACACACACAAACCCACCACAACACACCACCCCCACACACCATCTCTCCTCCTTAGCACATTCAATAATGACAATGGAAAACATACAAAGACAAGCAGGATATTATCATCTCTCCATCATATTGTAACGTTATTTGCCTATTCTTCCAGTAATTATCAGGTCCTTTTCTCTGACAATTGAATGACTCGTGCGTTTGATCCCAATTTGAATAAACAGGGTGACTCTTGGCTGTGTGTATTATTTAATGCTTAAACTTTATAAACAGAATTAGGTTTGTAACCATCTTTCAGATTCACTTATCATACGTTTCACTCATTATCTACTGCTTGTTTCCAGTCCATATTTGTGTACTCATATCTCTCTCTCTGTTTTTCCTCTGCTCTCCTGCCAAGGCTTCCCCTGATCTGATAGTATCTCTCTCTCTCTCTCTCTCTCTCTCTCTCTCTCTCTCTCTCTCTATACTGCAGCATACTAATGAATAGGATTGGTGATATTGCCTTCTGTCGGCAATGCTTCTGCACAAATCACTTGCCCATGTGGCCTAGCTGTGACACAAACAAACACAAATACTGATGTGCTGACAGCTCTGTGGGAAGAGATCCATCACATTATCGAACTCTGGGGAATGAGCCTAAATGAATCACCGGCCGGACTGACTGCTCTGGGAATAAGGAGGTTTTTGCTTAGCCAACCAAATTGGTCTTGTTATGTTATATTCATGCTCAGCTAATGGAGGGGCAGTTTTATAGTAGTTCTTTAAACACATCCAGTGGGACCACTTATAGTTGTTGTATCATCTGAGGCTGAACCTGAGGAAACCCTGTGGAGAGGACGGTGTTCACGCTGTCACACACTCACAACATGGTAGTGTAATTGTAGAGAGATGCTTCTACAGGACACCTTGTTTTAAACACGGGGCATTACTATGTGTCATTTATGTAATCTATGCAAGTTACTGCTCCATACCAACATTACATGGAAGCAAGAGCAAGTGAATCAACTTGTTCTGCTTCCGAGTCTGAGTGTAAGTACCAAAGGATGACTAAAAAAACTGATTTACAAATGTTGTCATTTTCAATAAATGTATACAGTACCTGATAGCATCCACAACAACCAATGAAATCAGACCGGACAATGAACCAAGCAATAAGCAAACACACAAAAAGAAATACTGATCTGAAGTCCAAAATGCATTATTGATATTGGAGACAGACATTTAGAACTGCATTTATTAGCTGTTCAGGGATCAGTTTCCCTTATTTAAAAAAGGAAACCGATTTACAACATGTTAATTGTGTTGCCCTTCACTAATCAAAAGAAATGCCATGCATGTAACCACCTGATAAACCCTGGACTGCCTGTATCACCGATGATTGACACTCACAATATCTACCATATTTGTGAGTGTCAATCATCTGTGATACGTGACACTGCTGCCATGAGGGATTTACATGTAAACAGTGCTCAGACATTGCTTGGGTGAAACAGGCTTCTGAATATTTTGATCATAGATGGACAGTTGTAATGAAACTTAAAATTCCATTTATTCTGAGTAATTGTACATTTTAAAGATGTTTTTTGTATCTGTTTTTCCACAGCAACTGATCTGTACTTCCATTTCTAATAAAGATCTTGCAATATTATCAAAAGCTCTAGAGAGACAGTTCCATAAAAGCCATTTATGAAAACTGAATCACAAATGGTTACAATTTCATGTTTCACAAACAACAATGTAGGGAGATTCTGAACATGTACTATTGTGAGAGAGACAAGAACATATTGCCAAAACGTGCAAAAACCATTAGACTAAAAACCCCCCATATAAGTCTATTTTAATGTTTCAGAGTGCCCCCAGTGTATATTGACTGTCCCTGGGGTGGTCCTGCCTGGGTGACAAAGGGACAGGTTGTGTGGCCCTGGGGGAGAGAAACACACAGCTACTGCCCGAGCTTTCTTCAGTCTGACGGCCAGCACCCGCCAGCATATTAGCCGCTCCAGTGCTCCTCTAGAAACAGTGGATGGGACACGACAGAGCCACACACACACAAACTCGCACACTCCCATTCAAACCCACCACAGTGAAAGGAGACACAAAAGGCAGCCTTTTCAACACATGAGAGCATACTGTATGTAACGTCACTATCAAATCCAGACTTCTGGATAGTAACACGGACAGTGATGTAACTGTTCAAGTGTATACAGAAAAATACATTGAGTGCGAGATTTAACTATTGCAGTTAGTTCATTTTGTATAGTTTAATTTAAATTTGGTGTAAATACTTGTCTTCAGCATCCCTTTTTAATGCTAAAGTGTTTCTTAAAAATACTTTTTTCTTTTTATTACTTACTTTGCAACTTATTTTTTTAGATTGTTTATGTTCGCACCACCAGATACCAAAGCTAATTCCTTGTATGTGCAAACGTACCATGGCAATAGATTTAATTCTGATTAAACATAGTGTTTGTGTAGATCCATGCTAGTGGAATTCACCAACATTTTTAGCAGCAAATAACTTTTTTACCAACAGATTACGTTATGTTTTCACCACTACTCACACACATGCATTGTGGATAAAGCATTTAGTATTTCCCCTTTACATCCAACTAGTAAATTCCTCAAATCTCATAAATTCCTTTTGGCCATCTTCAATTATAATTGAACATACATTCATCCTGAACATTGTTAATTTAAATCAAAATCCCTTACTTTAATTTGAGAAGTTACACCCATAGTCCATGAGCTCCTAGGCTCTCGGTTGTACTAATATTAAATTCTACAGTTGTCTACACAAAAGGTGTATATCTGGTCCAGGGATCCTAAAGGACAGATTGAACATGACGTCAGATATAAACCCTTCCTCAGCTAAGGAGCTTGATCCTGGATATATTAAGTCCTGTTCTTTGTTTTCCCTTCTGTGAGGAGGCAAGTCTTCTGAGCCTATCTTCCCGTTTGGTGGTCATAAAGGCTGAAGCAAAGCACAGAAATTAGACTATTTTAAAAAGGGGAAAAGAGCAAATTACTTCTGCTACCCAGCAGAGGTTTCTGTTCATTGTGTAATGTTTTAGCTTTAAATATCTCTGCACCAAATTATTATAGGCATTATTATCTTAGTCCAGTTTATGCAAAACCATTTAAGACAGTGTTTGTTTTGATTCCAAATAGCAAACACATTAAAGCTTCAAGACTGATTTTAAATATATACTATTTGAACATGCACAAGTTCGCCCACTGTGTCAATGGGGCTTATGTGTACCCTTGTGCGTTCATCAGTGGTGATGGACGGAGAAGCAGGGAGGCAATATTGCTATCTAAGTCTGACAAAGTAACAAAGGACATCCATGGCAAGAGCTCCTGAAGAACCTGTAAACTACATACAGTATGCATCACATGTATATATTTACTGGTTTCAACGTATTCCTCTTGCAGCCTTTCAGCTAGGTTTTGAAGGATGAACCCCACCTTTCCAAGTCTAATCAACGGCTTCAGTGGAAAACCTTGCCCCTATTTGACACCAGCTAACTCAAGGATGCACACTACACCCAAAAAAATGGCATCATGAGAAAGGACAATTTGCCGTGACATTCACCAAGATGTCTCAGCTTGAATCTGAAGCAGCTCCAAGTTGCTGGAAGCAGATAACAAGGTTTCCACTTGAAATACCAGATTCTGCAGGTCAGGTGTGCTTGTTAACAGTGAGAAGTACGCCGTCCTTGGATTGGACAGGCATTCTTGAAAGTAAATGTCAGCTTTATACTCATTTGCACCCACACCACAGGTGAAGCTCCTGGGACAATATTCTCATTTCCTGCTCTAATTTAGTCGTTCTCTTCAGCAGGGACAGGTCCCATTAACGCACAGGTCGGAAGAATATTTCTCAAACAAACACTTCCCTTAAATCAGTTAGCCATAATGACAGGAAAGGTTACAACACATCGTATTGAATTGCATCAATCATATTATCACATGAGCTGCCGCAGTAGCTCATGTACTGTACAGAGACAGCTGATGCTTCTAGTTTTTACTATGCTAAATCCACCTCAATATTTCAGGGAGTCTCTGGTGTGTTTGCTGGCAGAAGGCCATAGCCTACAGTGAGATACCGTGCAGGCCTGTGCCATCCTCTGCACCATCAACTGTGGCTTATAGAGTTATTTTAGCAGCAGTGTTAGTCACTGTGAGCCAAAACGAGATGATGGGATGAACAAATACCCTGGCTGTATTTGTGCAACTACAGTATGGATGAACACTGAGGACCATTTTGTGAATTCAAGCTGGGTAAATGCTCAAAACATTGCCCTTTTAACCACTTGAAACTGTTCTTTACAATAGATTTATAGGAAAGGCAGTTAACATGGAGAAGGGGAAAATAGAGGTCAGACAGCACCCTCTATTGATTAATATGGAGTACTGCAACAAAGAGGGACACACATTTGCTGCATGGGTGTATAGGTTAACATAAAGGGTCTTGGTAAAAACCTACTGTTCAATTCAATTAACATAATAAAACAATTGACCAGTAACAACAACCATCATAATGGTCAAGGAATAAGATTAGAAGAGTAATGGGACACCGACAACAAGTGTGGTGGGATCAGGTCTGATCCATAATACTGATCACAGTGTAGGCTCATCTTGCAGTACTGTGAGTGAGTGCACATGCACAGCAGAGCTCGACACTGCACTGCAGCACACAGCCGTCTGAGAGCAACAGCTCCGTGCTGCTCGATAAAAGAACACACCATCCAGAAACAATCACGTGTCCAAACGAGTGGATGAAACCAATATCACGTGAACATGAGCACTGAAATGTGTCTGAAATGGAGAGTGACGACAATATTGATGAGGACTTATTTTTGGGGAAATGTATTTAAATCCATATTCTTTAGACTAGTGCAATATCCAAAATGGCAGAAGGAACAATAATTGTTATAAGCTAAATATGCGTCAACATATCATTCTGAAGTAAGTATAGTGTTGCTGCAGAGATTTCTTAATTACGTGACGTATTGTTTTCTGGTTATTGAACAGGATGTCGTCTTTCCAGATGAAGAACATCTGCAATTGGCATTTTGCAGACATGAAAGATGATATGGTTGTTACAAATCCTTTCAGTTAAGATAATAACAATTATTTTAACATAATTCCCTCCCATGTATGAGTTTTTTGCTTTTATAATATTAAAAATAACATTTGGGGATTCAAGACTGTGGGACATAACAAAATGACATGAAGATGTGACCTGAAAGATTATTTGGTAGCAAAAGATGAATCCAATATACTGTTTAGGTAAAACTATAATTCTGATAAAGTCTTTGACCTGTGGACCTGCTTCTCAAACCAAGTCTGTCTTTATAAGCAGGTCCACATCTTTACAGGGGCGGGGGGGGGGGAGGAGTATTAAAACGAGCTTGAGCGTTATGCCATAAACACCACCAAGTGCAGACTCAGAGTTTATCATAAAGGTAAACGCAATTTAAACCAAGAATCAGTTTGGTAAAGTAAATAAAGTTGCAAAAGGTGTTCCTGTTGTGTTGTACATCCTCATTATGTTTGATATATGGTGGACATGTTTAGCCATCCTTCCCCTCCTGCCATTTGGCTAAAGCTAAAGGAGATGATGGAGCAGGTTAGCAGAGTCCTCCGTCTCTCTGCGTCTCTCTCCCCCTCTCGACTGGCACTGCACCAGCAGAAAGAGCCCTGATTGGGAAGAGCCATATGGCAGGTAACAAACCAAGGGCAGGCTTCATGTCCACACTGTGCCGCGGCTCAGGCAGCCTGCCACCTCATCAGAAGGGCTCATGTGATTTGGCTTTGTATTCCAGGGAAGTATGAAGACCAGAGTTCAGTGTAAATATGCCGGAGTGTTACTGACGCTGCAGCATCACCAGCTCGGTGGTGTGAACAGCATTTCAGAGAAGTCTCAAAGCTGCAGAGTCAGCAGTGAATTTCACAGTCACACCAACTGGGAATGGCTTTAGGCAGATTGACAATCACGGCTGTTGTGTGCAGCAGATCTGTCAAAGCACAGCACAGCGGCGTAGGCAAAGCAATAGGTTGTTCTTAATTGGCCGTTTACACAGGGGCGCCGTACATAATAATGGAAGCCCACCCACTGCTCCTAACACTAGGATGGGTCAAATGCAGAGAAACCATTTCGTAGCACCTGTACTATGTAATGACAATTATAGTAAAAAAAAGGGGTTGTCTAGTGAAGTTAACAACAAAACTGCCTCTATCGTTATTGCAAGGGAGAGATGTGATGAGTCTGCAGCACTTCTTGTTTAGACAGGAATAGAAAAATCCCTTCTTTGTAAACCATTTAGGTGATTCTAGACTACAAATAAGAGAAGCTGCCATCTGTGAAATGTAAAGTACAACAGCTGCAGTTTCAGCCGTGCAAGCAAACTTGAATTGGAAACTATTTCTATAGGACATTGGCCCTATTTCATCTATCATGATGTCCTAACAAATTACAGTAAGTCTGACCAATGAGTGAAGAGGGAGCAGAGTACTCAAAAAATGAAGCTGCAACAAGCTGAGGGACCGACACTTTATCCAGCTTACTTCTGCCATCTAGTGGTGTCAGAGAGCGAACATTTTTAAATAAAAAAATACCCATCAACTGATAATACTGTGTCATGCTGTCTGAACCGCTCTGACAGTTCGACTGATGGGTCGAAAAACAAATGCGATTGATGGAATAACAGAATATTTATGGCACAACTGTCGTTCCCTATCTTCTTTACTTTTTGTTTTCAATGGTTGTTAAAAAAATAAAAATATGCTTGACTGGTCTCCAGCTTTTACTTCAGGACCCCGAGTGTTAAAAAAGGATCATTACAAAAACGGCTTCAAAATGTAAGAAATGCTTAATATTTTAATAGTAAGAAAAACTCAAAATATTGGGTGACTATTTTTTTGTCTCTCTATTTCTCCAAGCTAAGCGATGAAAGAAATGAGATGTTAATTTCAAGTTAATAATGTAGAGAGCCAGGTATTTCCAAAGGACTGAATGTTACATCATTTCAAAAGAACCAAAAAGGAATGTGAGGATAAAGGATTTGTTATGAGGAAGGTGAAAAGAGGACAGGAGAGAGAACAGATTTACAGCCTTGATCTTTAGCTGGCACCCACAGCGAACATGAAGGTTGTCAGATCAGGGAACAGGATCCCTGCAGTCCTCAGATGGACAGTTTTATATGTGCTGCAGGGACAGCGTTAGCGATAAATCCCTGTCATTCTCAAACATTCAATGTCCTTCTGATATGTTTTAACCAGTTCACTCAATTAACAATTATAATTAGAGTCCAAAAAGCACAGCAGGTTTCAGACCGGTTACATTAGGCACGTTCACACCAGAGTACTTTTATCCGTACTTTTCCCATTTAGTTCCGTTAGTTCCTGGAATGTTGCGTTCACACCAAAAGGGAACTTAGTTCCGAGAACTTTTACCCCCATTTTTAGTCCCTGCTAGACAGTGGCGGCGCCAGAGATTTTCTCTAGGGGGTGCTGTGGGGTAGCTTGACGTTTCATAGAGGGTGCTCAAACATTAAGGGTTTCCCATTAATGCACCAGCGCTACAGTTGCATTTTCTACTGCAACACTCCCCACACGCACACACAGTGTACCCGCGACTGTTACAATGAAGGCTCGATAATCAGCTCACGGCATATAGGTGTAAGCAGGGGTAAAGTGCTATTTTTACAAGTGTGGGGTGGACCTCACCTCCTCTAGGAGGGACCTCACCTCCTCTAGTGGGGTCCGGGGGCATGCTTCCCCTTAGAAGTTAAAAGCATCAATCTGGTGTTGTTTGAGAGCAACATTAAGAGATCTATGGATATACTGTATCTCTCAACATACATATGAAACAGAACTGTAAACAGATTTTCTATTTCTTTATAGATATTTTACAAATCACTCCCCTTTTAAAACAAACCGTTTGAGACCCACTGAGATAACTAGACTAAAGTTAACTATCTAAACACTGAGAGTCCTTTACTTCACCTGAGCTGAGGTTATCTGAGACTCTCAGTCTGACAGGAGAGAGTTCTCGCTCCACCTTGTTGTTGAAAAAGCTCCTTATATCCGTTAGCTTGGCTAGCTAGCACCAGATGCTAACCACAACGATCTCCAGTAGATACCCACCGGTGCGCGAGCTCTCTCTCGCTCGCGCACGCACACAAAATGGTGTCACACACACACACAGAGCAGAGCTTGAATTAAACACAGAGACCCAGAAGTAAGCTACTTGTACTCACGAGGCTATGCTATTATGTGCAGAATCCCTCTCGCTTTCAGGTGGTTTTGATTGAGTGTCCACACGTGGACGTTTAAGGACTAAAAAATGATTCATTTTTCACTTTGCTGTTAGCAAATAATTTGGCACTCTAGCTAACAGGAAGTCACTCAAGTGTCACAAAGTAATTTAGCCTATGGGTAGGTCAAAAATGGAATGGGTGCTGGCCATTGGCCTGATCATATCACCTGTGTTGGCTTTATGTTTTTGGTCAAAAATGTGTTTCTTTCACATTTGCATTGATGTAATCAATAATATTTCTAAATTAATTTAATAATGATAATAATAATAAATAAAAAAAACACACATATTTCTTAGGGGGTGCTTTGGCAATCCTGAGGGGTGCTTCAGCACCCCCTAGCTCCCCCCTGGCGCCGCCCCTGCTGCTAGAGAGGTGACTATCCTGGGGAGAAAAAAGTACCAATTTCGATTAGCTGGGCGAATTGCAAACCACGCCCCGTAAAACTCTGAAAAGTTTTGTGAAGCCGCCATTGTATTTGTGGCATTAGCATTATTAGCATTAGCCCTGCGCACCAACGGAGAGAGAATAACTTATGGCAACACAACAAAAAAACATGGGAGCGGTGGAATGATGAGGAGGTGTCGGCGTTCTGGCGATTTACTCGGAAGGCTTCAGTGGAAGCTGCTAGGAGTCCCAGCAGCTTCCACTGAAGCCAATCCCCAACTCCGGGGACTTCCGGCCGGGATCTTCGGGTGACAGTATACGCCGTGAAGTGGTTTGCGGCCTGCCAGTAAACCCTGTCACTACCCGATCTGTAGCTCTGCCCGATCTGCAGTGCGCATGTGCGAGATGGTCCGCCATATTGGACAACTCCGTACGGCAACCCAATAAGGACACTTGACACAGTGGCTTTTGGCAAAGCTCTAAAAGAAAACTCGAGAGGGATGAGTTATTGTTATTACAACGTGACTTCAGTATTATTTAACAACTCTTTTTATTGGGTTCTTTTATTTGCGGTTAAGTACATTGTCAGAATAAGTAAGAAAATAATTTAACTTCTGTTAAACAGCTATCATACTGAATACATATTTACTGTGAATGTATGCAAAAATGTATGGCATATATGTCTAACAGAAGTTAAATCCATTTCTCACTTATTCTGACAATTGACTTAAACCCAAATAAAAGAACCCAATGAAAAGAGTTGTTAAATAATAGTGAAGTCACGTTGTAATAACA
The DNA here is from genome assembly GCF_902827175.1 of Gymnodraco acuticeps. Classification (NCBI taxonomy): domain Eukaryota; kingdom Metazoa; phylum Chordata; class Actinopteri; order Perciformes; family Bathydraconidae; genus Gymnodraco; species Gymnodraco acuticeps. Next base: position 856,595 of record NW_022991187.1, read on the forward strand.
ATAACTCATCCCTCTCGAGTTTTATTTTTGAGCTTTGCCAAAAGCCACTGTGTCAAGTGTCCTTCTTGGGTTGCCGTACGGAGTTGTCCAATATGGCGGACCATCTCGCACATGCGCACTGCAGATCGGGCAGAGCTGCAGATCGGGTAGTGACAAACCCAAAGCAGAAGAAGACGATGTGACGTCAGCGGCTCATTTGCGTAATCTTCCCTCAGGGAACTTATTCCGGTGTGAATGCGATCTGTACTTAGTTCCATGGGGGCACTAAGTGCTGGGCACTAAGTACGGCAAAGTACTTGGTGTGAAAGCGGCTATTAGGCGCTTTCACATGCACCGGAGTACTTTTCCCAGAAATAGTTCCGATAGTTCCTGGGATGATGCATTCACACCAAAAATATCTTTTTTTTCAGGAACCTTTTCACGCTTTTTTAGTCTGCTCTCTAGCAGGGACTTTCCTGGGGAGAAAAAGGTTCCAATTTCTTATTGGCTGGGCGAATTGCAAACCACGCCCCGTAAAACTCAGAAAAGTTTTTGTGAAGGCGCCATTTTATTTCCTCGCATTAGCATTATTAGCATTAGCCCGGCGCACCAACGGAGAGAAACTAACTTATGGCAACACAAAATAAAACGTGGGATCGGTGGAGTGATGAGGAGGTGTCGGCACTTCTGGCGAGTTACCCGGGGCTTCGGGTGGCGATTTACTGCCACCCGAAGTCCCGGAGGCTCCGAGACTTCAGGTGGCAGTATACGCTGTGAAGTTGTTTGCGGCCTGCCAGTAAACCCAAAGCAGAAGAAGTGACGTCAGCGTCTAATTTGCGTAATCCTCCCTCAGGGACTTATTCCGGTGTGAACACGATTTACTAGAAAGTTCCGGGGAAACAAAAGTTCCGGGAACTATTCCTGGGAAAAGTACTAGTTGTGAAAGCGCCTATTGCCTTCTAGACAGACAATGATTTTAGTTCATGCTAGTGTGGTGCATAAATCACTTGCAAACATCTGACACCAGTCTGAGGACTTTGTTCAGGAAATACAATATAAAGCAAGTTATCTTTCTCAGGCATAAACCACTTAAGAGCCCCAACTAGAGACTTATTTTTGAAACTGTCTCTTACTGAATTTCAAGATAACGATGACACTTTTTATAAAATACTGAAAATACCATGTTCAGTTTATTGTCTCTGCATTACATTTTTTGGGGAAAGTGATGGCTGTCTGGACTTTTGAAGGACATCCATACATTAAAAGTCTCCTCACGACATAGTTTGAGACACTGAAGAAGGTTAATTATTATGTGTTGGGAAAATACTGAATGTTCTCTTCTAATATCAGAGTAGCACATGATAACAAAGACCCTACGTAGCTGTGTACGTAACCGGATGTATGATTACCTAGAAGAGCGTTAGGACACACTGTTTTAGGTATATGATAGCTATGTGACAACGATTAACATGATGATTCAGTCACTATGGAGATGGACATATGACTGTCATGTTTATTGTTTACGCAGGCCTTAGATAATCTAAACTAAGCATTGAATACTGTTTTGAACCGGTATTCTCTTGTGACTGTAACTCTCTTGTATATAAAGCATGTGAAGGTCACTGTTCTGGGAACTATTTTGTCCCATGCAGCTCTGAATGTGATGACTACTTCCATTCTTGCAAGGATAATAAATGCATGTGTCCTGATATTGAAGATCAAGCTGGTGACGAGTGATATTTTTCCAACATTGTTACAATTGTTTTTTCTAGTACTAGCAGGATTTACAGAAGCCCACAAACAATTAAAAAGGGAAGCTTGAATGTGTGAATGCTTCTCAAATGTGCTGAGGTCCTGATGGTTAAGTAAATAATATGTATATTCTTTCACAACATAAAGTCAAGAACTTTCCAAAAAACATCTCTATGTCTATTTTCAAAAACCTTCAATTCCTTAAACTTGCAAGGACCCTTTGTGAACCAATTTAAAAAAGGCAGAAACCAATATATCTATAGTTTTTTAGCTAAAAGATGCAAAATCATGATTATATTTAACTGACCAAGCCCGTGTGCAATTAGGCGTAAAGTTGACCTTAATGGAAAAAACAGGTAAGACTGTCGAGAGTGAAAGGGGACAAAGAGGGAGAATTAAGAGAAGAAAGGAAGTGGAACAGGAAGTGCAGAGGAGGAGGAGGAGGCTGGTGTCGGTCCCCCAGAGTCTCATTCCCTCTCCCTCACTCCTCTCCACCTTTCCCTCTGTCCATTTGTCTTCTCATGATTCTTCACACATGGCTTCCTCTGACCCCTTCATTAACAGAATCATTCCATCCTCCTCTCAGCTCCATCTATCTTTTTCTCACAGGTGGTCAACCAACACTTTGAAACACATGTTCCTCTGTGGTGCAAGCCTTTGAAACGTGTTGGTGTTATTATATAACTGTGGAATTTTGCACATTGTAAATAAAGCTACCTCTTATATCTGCACAGCTTTCCACTTACCAAAAATTAATATATTTTACTTTATTCCTATTTTACAGGTATATCTATATTTCATGTAAATACTGCTATATTTTAATGTTATAGTCTTCTTTAAATAGTTGTATTATTATTGGTCATTTTCTTACAATGCATCTGTATGTACCATAGAAACCAAGGCTAAATCCTCAAATGTGTTAACCTACTGTGTAAACCTGTTTCCGATTCTGATTTCAGAAAATCTCCGTTTTAAATTTCAGTTTAGTTACATTAAAACATAATACAAGAACATATGGCAATATTTTTTAAGACCCTAACAACCTAGAATACCCTCTGTGGTAATTACTAGTTATCCTTTACAAGGTATTACCAGAGGCAAAGCAGACAGTGGCTCCCCTCCTGACACCCAGCGAGTCCTCACTTTGTCCCAATCTGTTCCTTTAAATGTACAGCCCGCCTCCTTCCACCTGTCTCCTATTCTTCCCTTATAATCAGGCGTCACTGCCAATCAATTTGATCACCATGACAACATCTCGTATGACGCCCCCTCCAAGCACAGCCACCAGTGCCTCCACCCACCCCTATAAACAAAAACAAAACAAAATAAAGCTGAATTCCGACAGCTCAGGATTGATGAGGGGGAGTCCTGTCAAAGGCCAGAGATTAGATTAGGACTGACGCGAACACACACGCGAACACACACACAAACCACAACACCGCCCAGAGGCAGCAGGTGCTTTTGGTTAAACCTTAATTACATGATCTCTGATTTCTCTAATTGATATGGTAATGACTATGTAATTAATGCAAAAGCAGAAATACCAGCAGCTCTCCTAATGAATGGATTTATTTGATTAGATATCCTCTTGCATATTTATGCATGCTGGTAAACAGAGGACAGTGAGACATATAAAACGGTTGTTTGTGGATGTTGTCACAGTGTTGCTATCAGTGGCATGTTGTTTGTGACAGAATTGACATACTGTACGGATTCACATAAATGAAGCCGCTTGCAACAAATCATGTTGAGAAAATGACTAACTAAAGGAAATGGTGACAAAAATACTGTAACTTGAAGCGATGCTGAACACCTCTTACAGTGAAAATGATTCTACTGAAGAACCCTGGAGATTAGGGAAGGATGGATTTGGTGTTTCACAAGTAGGTGGCGCTATGGGGCTGCCTCAGACTCACAGTTTGCATGAATGAAGAAGATCATGAAAAGCACTAATGCAGCCTGTGAAATTTGAAAATCACAAAAAAAAGGGAGAAAATATGGCCATTTAAAGGCTAAAGATTTATTTTGGTTTGAAGACATCTCACATCTGTTTAGAGCAGCAATAAAAAGCTGATACCCCTCTTCATGGACAAACAGAGCTATAACTTCATTGGCAAAGGGTCAACTGTGACAACTAGATGTGACCCAGCTGCAATTACTCTCCGCCTCTGCAAGTCTCGCAGGAAGGGAGGAGGGAGCATATTTGTGGAGAGACCCCAGTATGATAAGTTACCTTCTGGGGATGAGACATTATTTACTCCTTGCTTGCACCAAGCAACTTCTCATATGTGTCTCCATATGTCTTCTCGTGTGAGATATCTGGAAAGTTTTTATCATAAGGAAGTCAAGTGAAAGCATGTGTGGGCCCTGACCAGGTGTGTAGAGCACAGAGACCTCAGGCCTTCTCCATCTTTCACTTTGCTATAACCACACCATCTTTGCTATAACCACACCACCCAGACTCTCTCTGACAGCTGATCTGACTCTGCTCTCTCTCAGTCTGCAGGTACTGAGACCAATAAAAGACAGTCTGACAGTTACCAGAAAGGCTCATGTGCAATATAGCTTATTCATATGGTTATATCAACACAATTTGTGCGTCCTTCAGAAAAAGTGCCACATTGTTTTTTTGTTTATAAGGATGTTTTGATGAGGCTTTGACTAGCAGGTAAACAGCACATCTCATGAAAAGGGTGCAGAATGGCTTATTCATATGGTTATATCAACACAATTTGTGCGTCCTTCCTGGTGTTTCTTTCTTGGATATGTAAATAAATCATGTTGCTTGGCTTTGAGGACAACACAAAAAACGTCTCTAATATCCAAATGACTCTTCATTGTCTTTAACTGGACATAAAAAAAGCCTGCATCATAAAACTTGATTGTAGCTATGCAGTTGAAAATCTGCCACAGACGTTAGTTTTAAGAACTAAATAAATCATGTCTCAATGATTCCTTATTTTGAAAAGCATCACACAACTCAACTGCAGGGAAATGTAATACATCCAAAAAACTAGCAACTTGATGATAGAAAAACATGTGACTCAAAATGGCATTGTTTATGTTTACTCTGGGCCGAGCTGCCTCAGCTGAAGTAGGCTATTAAAAAATGGCCAAAAGGGATATATTCGTTAAGAAAACTTCGATTAAAACGTGTATGAAAAGCAGAATAAAACGTTCAACAAGCTTGGTTTTGGGTATGCTGCCTGCTAATTTCATTTGGTGAACCGCACCTTTCACGAGGCGCTGGCTCGAGAGACGGACAGGAGATCGAGGAGCTAATTGAATAATTGAACAAACGCATTAATGAATGGTGGAGCGCTAGTTGGTTAACTAACTTACCTCTGAATAATGTGTTTCTTACGGGGCCACTCGGGCCACGCTTGATGGATGGCCTTACAGAAGCCGGGTCAATTAGCCAGACTGGGTTTCCCTCCATGTCGGCAGCAGACAGCAGCGCGAGAGCTCCACCTCTGTCACGCGGACGGGCTGTAATTAATCACCGGTGTGGGGCCTTCTCACCTCACACAGGCGCGCGCACAAACAGCCAATAAATGCGTTTGGCCTAAATAACAAACCCCACTCCTCTAATCTGGCTAATTGTCAATATTATACCCAGAGGAGGAGAAACATCGTGACATAGAAAGTATTTACTACAGACACAAATGTATATCTTACTCTCTGTATACTCTGCATTATGCATATTTTATAAGGAGAATCCTGATGTTAGGCATGTTTACTAACAAGGCAGACCTGAGGAATAAACACAAAGGTAAACCATAAGAGACAGATAAACTATAGTATGGCATTGTAGGCCTACTATAGTGCAGAATATAGTTGAGTATAGCATAGTAGGATATTGTATTGTATGATATAGCACATGGTAGCATAGGATAGCATGTAGTAGTGGAAAGTAAATGAGTACATTTGCTGAAGTACTGTACTTAAGTTCTATGTTGTTATACTTGTACTTTACTTGAGTATTTCAATGTATTGCTTCTTTATACTTATACTCTCCACTCAAAGTTACCAGCTACATTGTCTAAATAAAATAAAAACTACAACATAGAATGATCGTATGTATTTGTAAGCAATAAGAATAAATTACAATGTAATCTTTTATAATAATATAATACATTTACCTTCAAAACAGCTATTGTGCATAAGGGGATACTTGTATCTTTGATAGTTTACATGTAGCTAACAATACTTCTATACTTTTACTTAAGTAATTCAGGACTTTTTTAAGGAATTTTTAAACCAAAGTATTTCTACTTTTACAAAAGTAAAGGCTCTATGTATACCTTTTCCCCCTCTGATGCCTGAAGTATAGTATATAAACATAAACTATCAAATGGGTGAAAACTGCCTTTATTTTAAAATTATGTTTAAAACAGACAACAGATATAATCAATGTTGTTTTCATCTTATGCATGAATACAGGACTAAAATCAAATATGTCTAATTTTGATTGAATCCATGCAACACACTGAATGTCTTTCTGTGTCTTAACTATCTATATCAAGGCTACATAAAATCAATTTGATAAACATGACACTTTAAATCTACCTAAATGATAAATAGTTCATGCATTTAATATTATTAAACTTGCTAGGTATACCGTTTTTAATGCAAGATTAGAAACAAGTGGAAACGTCATGACTTTTCAAATGTATTCACCTCAGAAGCATCATTTGAGTTACACATCTCACCCCTTGCAGCTAATACTGTGCAGTTCTGTCTCTCCCTCACACAAACACACACACACACACACACACACACACACACACACACACACACACACACACACACACACACACACACACACACACACACACACACACACACACACACAGGTAAACAGAGTACAGATTGAGAGGCAGGGACAGAGACGTCACTCCATGTTCACAGAACACACTTATGTGGCCTGGACAAAAGCAGGCTGACAGATGAGGTTTGTGTTTGGGGGGGGGGGGCAGGGGAGCTATGTGTTGCTGCCTGTGCTTCTGAGTGTGTGTGTGTGTGTGTGTGTGTGTGTGTGTGTGTGTGTGTGTGTGTGTGTGTGTGTGTGTGTGTGTGTGTGTGTGTGTGTGTGTGTGTGTGTGTGTGTGTGTGTGTGGGGGGGGGGTTGTCCTTATGCATATGTGCATGCATGCATGTCTGAGCGTGTGTGTGCACCTATATGTGTATGTGCTTTTGTGTGTGTGTGTGTGTGTGTGTGTGTGTGTGTATTTTGTTGGGGGGGGGGTGGTCTCATGGGGCAGCTCTGTGTCTGTCCCATCTGCCACCCCACTCTACTGACACCCAAGGGAATGGCAGCAAGGGTGGGGGACTCATTTTGGAAAAAGGAATCGGGGTCCAGTGGTCTAATGGGCAACAATGCAGGTTTTACGGACGGGCCAAAGGCTGGGTGTGTGGAAGCCAATCTATTTGAAAAACAGTGGGCCACCCCTGTCAAGCTCTGCCTCTGTATGCCTAATAAGGCACGCACACCCCTTAAATTGTACCTCAAATGAGAAAGTGTATTTTATACACACCAACGTTACATACACCCGGGGCTAATGTCCGCCTAATGCATGACCATGCTGTGGCCGGAGGGCTAATTGGGTATATAAACACAAACACATCCCTTGAGAGGCTAAAAGGGAAGGGTGTATTTTGTGCTTTGTGCTCCTTGTATTGTGAGGAAGCCAATACTGTAACCTAAACATGGAGGCTCATCAGTACTTAAGCAGTATCGATAATGAAAGATGACATGGTGTTTGCTCTCATATGCCCAGCAGCTAGATGCTCCTTTGAAGCTGTGCATACAGTGTGATGTGGAACGACTTGGTGGCAGGTGGCTTCTCATCTTGTCTTAATCCAAAATGTGATCAGAAGACAGTCAATGGGACTGCAGCAGTCTCACAACAGCAGCAACAAAACAGTCATGTGGGAAGGAGAAGCATATGGCTCTTGCACCACTGGGCAGAAGGAGAACTCAGCAAGATGAATGCTGAGGTGCCAGGAACAAAGCTGACTTTAACTTGTCAAATTAACAGCAAATCAAAAGAGAGAAAGAGAGAGAGAGAGAGATGAGGAGGAGGAGGAAGAAGATGCAGCAGCCGGAGTTTTTTTCGACAGGTGCCACTTGATGTTAACAAAGAAAGAACAGAGAGAAACAGTGACTTGCTGTTGAGGTTAGATCACAGAGAGGGTCAGTGCTGGTTTGAAGTCCACATCGCTCTCACTGTCTCTGGGCTGTTGATACACTGTTTGTACATACATGTATCATACAGCGCACACACACACACACACACACACACACACACACACACACACACACACACACACACACACACACACACACACACACACACACACACACACACACACACACACACACACACACACACACACACACACACACACACACACACGAACACACACGCACACACAGAGAGACGTGCATCTACTTGGTGCTACCCTGCCCCCTCACTGCTTTGAGCGCTATGTTAATGAAACAGTTGCTGTTTCCTGGCATAACATTAATTACCCGATCAAAATAGAGTGGGTAATTAACTGCCCTTCTTTACCAGTGCTAATTACATTAGCACAGAAGGGCCATTTCAGGGGAGCAAAAGAGAGGAGAGAAATAAAGACGGGATGAAGCAGTACCAAACAAAGACCGGATAAAAAAGGCAGTGATGAGGCACATGTCTAGGTGTGTGTGTGCGTGTGTTTTAACAGAGAGGAGGAGACTCATGTGGTTCTCACTCGGGCCCCAGGAGGCTCGGTCCTCTGAGAAAAGCAGGCTTATTGAAGAGGAGAGAGATGGGGGGTGTTGTTGTTTATCTTGACATGCTCTACTCAGTCTTTAACGCTCGCATCACAATTAAGATGCTGCGGCTCATCAGCTATGTATACAAAACAGTTTTGCAAGCTGCACGAGCTCACAGGTGACGGGCACAAAAATAGATCCTGAGATGTGGTTTCTTGTAGGAAAATCTTAATGTCCACTAAATAGTCAGATAATACAGTGTGTGTGAAAATATGTGTGAGTCTTTGTAAAAAGAAGCCACCAAGACAATCCTCAATTTTCTTATTTGATTTATTTGGAGCACAAAATATAATTACACCTTAAGATATACAAATCACATTTGAACCATTTTTTGTACCGTTTCAGAGAAAGATGGCTTCAAAAAACATAATATTAAATTGCTAATATTTTTTTAAATAAATAAAATTAACAAAACTCTAAAAACAAATTTGAAAATGTCATCCACTCTTTGTGTTCTTTGTTTTCACGTCCTGAGAATGAAGTTTGTGTTTTGATGACAGAAATGAATGAGTAAGACCAGCATGGTATGGATTAATGAACACCTAATACTTTTGAGCAGTTTGTGCTTTTATTTACTGTACTGCATAGAGACTAGAGACATGTACTGGGTTGAGACATTTAAAATGAAACAGTAAAATCTATGAGTTGTGAAAATATAAATAAAGAAAGTAAAGTGGATTGAAATAATATCAGGGCATTGGTGTGACAAAGCATGCATTATAAGTGAAATAAGGATAAGGCTAACTATAACATGTTTCCTTTACACAAGGACAATAACCTTCTTTAGATCTGGGCATAACATTTAGATGTTGTTGTGCAAGAAGAAGACGTTTTTATTCCAAGAAAGTGTGTCAGAGTTTATTTTCTCCACCACAGAATCAATTCAAAATGATAATTTAGCAAATTAATTAGCAGTTGGTAAGAACTTCATTTGGAAAAAGACCACTTTATAAAAACACGTTTATATTATTCCCTAGACTACCTATAATAAGTTAAATTGCTTGTTCTTAAATAAATCAATATATGAATTCCTTTAGTAATAACCCTTGAGACAAAGAGTTCTCCCTTGTAAAACCGTAGAGATCAGAAACAAAAAATAAAGGGTCTATTTTTCTGGAATGTAAATCATCTTCGAAAAGTCTACTACAGAAAAACCTCTCGCTAACTCACAGACAGTGTACACACATGCCATTTCAGGTGTCCATACACAGACAAATAGCACCCTGCTTCTTGGAGCTGCAACATTACATCAGAATAGTCCGTCAGTGCTCTCACAGCGCGTCCTGTACGTCTCTGGCCAAGGTTTGGGCAGGTCGTTGGAAAAAATTAGATGCTGCATGTGACAGCGGGCCAGAGGTAAATACAGATGCTGTTGAAGCTTGAGTTTTCCTTTTGCTCCCTTTCAAAATGTAGACGCTTCATGATACACACATACATGGTCCGGCTGCCAGCTAAGGAGCTTTGTCTCTAGTTAATGTTCTCGGCCTCTGGAGTCGATGGCTGGTCTTTGGACATTTTGTACCTCGTCCCGTTAATCCAGCTGGATGGAGAAGGGACTAAGAAATGGCAGGGGGAGGCTGCGGAGGGACAGTTATACATGGTCGCTAGGGATCAATTCTCCTTTCTCCCTTCCCTCTTTATGCCAAAAGATGGGCTAAGTGAAGCAGTGGTCTGGGGTAGATTTGGGAGGGTGCTTTGCTACATCAAGGGAACAACCAGGCCCGTCATCGCTGGAGAGAAAAAAATATACAAAATCTATGATTCTAATCAATCAGGTCTTGCATTATTGTACATCCAGCAACTTTTTTCTGTCTTGTTCAGTCAAAGCTTTGCGAGTGGTTAGTACAAGGGGTTAGACTGCATTCGTGAGTTCAGACAGGGGGGTCAGATAGTGAGTCGGATGGCTACCTCTGAAGCTGTTCCCCCCTGAGGCGGGGCAGGCAGGGGAGGGGGAGCCCTGGGGCCTGAGGACGGGAGCAAAAGCACTCTTCTGTTTAGCAGCAGACGGGAAGGAGGAGAAAGGCAAGAGAGACGATGAAGAGCTGGAGCTTCCTGGTATAGTGGGGCTGGAAGGCATTACTGCAAAAGAGAGAGCAACGATTAGTCTCACGTTTGAATATCACAGTGGTGGACTCAGAAATATATAGATCAGGATAAGGTCTTACTGTAGGGAGAGCCTGTGGGGGAGGCACTGCTGAAACCAGGAGAGCCAGGCACTCCTAGACTGGTCATGGGAACCGTCCCATAGCCTCCGGTCATCCCTCCGCCGCCATAGCCTGACTGCTGAGGGGTGGAGGCTGATGGGTAACCCCTTGGAGACAAGCTGCTGGAATTTCTAATGTAACCTGGAGGAAGAATATAAAGTTCAGGTCAGTTCTGAGCTTCATTAGTGGAAGAAAAACCTTTATGATTTATAGTTTGTCTCTTTTTGCTTACCTTGGCTGCTTTGCCCGTGATCTCCAATGCTGACGCCTAACTGAGAAGGATAGGATCCCAGGCCCATGACGCTGCCGTGGGCTGGGGAGCTGGGCAGCGCCTGCAGCTGGCTGTGAGGACGGGGAACACTGTAGAGCGCCTCGGCGATGTCCGCGGCGCGCTTCAGCAACATGTCCTACAGGAGATACAACAACACAGGGAATTAGCAAAGGTTTGCAGAGTCATAGACCATGAAGAGGCCAGGTGATGTTCTTTTGAAAATCCCTAAAGGTGAGTATTTCCAAGAAGACCAATCAACTTTTTGGCTGCTGTCAAATCTCAAATGTTTAAGTTTCTTGACACTCAAAGCAATGAAAATGGTATGATCGACTCAGATTATCTCGCTAAAAAAGTAAGCCTTCTCATTATTCACTCTGATGGAGTACCTATCTCAAACAGGTTTAAAATCCCTGCAAGTGAATTACTTAAATGAATGGAAAACTAGTGGCTTCATGGAAAGTAGGAAGCCATTTATTTTTTTAAGAAAGGCATTCTTTGAAAAATGGTCACCAGCAATGCAGTGTATATACAATAAATACTGAATGGGCAAAAACATGCACTTGTGGTTTTTCGAATATCTGCATGTTTTATGTATATATTTAAGATATTGTATCAAAGTTTCTGCTGTTACCTGATTACTGTGTGGATTTCCGTACAGGGCCTCTACAAGATCTGCTGCTCTCTTCAGGAGGATCTCCTGCAAAGAACATAACTTATAACATTAATATCAAGCTGTTTAAGGAGTCTAGCATAAGAGGATAAATAGGACTGGCATAAAGGACTGGCTTATCTAAAGCCAGTTGAGTAGCACTTGAAATTTTTGGCTCTATAAAACCTGATGTACTTATATGATTCTGTTTTCTTCAAGGTTGTGTCTTCCAGGTCGAATGTATTATTGTAAGTCGCTTTGGATAAAAGCGTCAGCTAAATGCAATGTAATGTAATGTAATGCATAAATAGTGTCTTGAGAAATCATCAGGATGTATTTCCTATGAGAGTCTCTAACCTTGGCTAGTTTGTCTGGATCACCAGGATGTCGAGGAATGACCTTTTGAAGACGCTGGAAACCGTAATCTATAGTTGGCTCATTTAGGGCTGAAATACAATAAAAAACAAACACATATTGAAAATCAAATCTGCAGTGAAGTTGATTCAAATGTCATGCTCAAAGACCCTGAAACAGTTAGGAATCTGTGAGGTCTAAACAAATACAGTGTGTTGTATAAATACCTGTGTAGATGAAGCGTCCAGGTGCTCCCTTGCAGAACTGTTTGGATTTATAAGACAGTGTGACCTCAACGACCCCTGGGATGTGTCGAGGAGGAGTCTGGACACGGATAGCGTGCGGCGTGATCAGCTAAGAAAAAGAAAACAGCAAAATGATTACCCCCCGTGCCTTGTAAATATTTAGGCTAACATAACACTATGAAAAAAAGATTAATTTATGTAGACTTCCCATAAATCATCTAAATAATGAGACAAGCCATATGCTATATATATCATTTCAAAATATGCTTCAGACTGTAGCATCATTAGTGAGATGTTTTGGAGACAATTCCTACCTCACTCCACACGAGCATGCTGCCAAACACCACCTGCAGCCCGTCAAAGAAGTTCTCCCCGATGACGATGACCATCGCCCCGCCAGTGGTCCAGCCCTCACTGGGACTGATGGCTTTGATGCAGGGGGTGGCTGCACAGGAAAGCAAAGCAAGAGTTATTACCAGAGTTTTAATGCAGGACGAGCACCAAATGAAACATGAGTGGAAAGAGCATGCTTAATTTGTTTCAGTGGGAATGTGTGGAAAGTTCTCAGGCCCATCTTTAAAGTTAAAAGCTAATTTAATGGCTACCCTCATATTATCTGGGTGTTTTTAATATACATCAATAACTTCATAGCGTGGTTAATCCATTAAAAATATAGATCACATGAGCTGGAATCATATAGAACAGTAAAGAAGCTTAAATATCATGTCCATATGCACAGTGATGTAAAAGTTGTTTTGTTAAATAATAATTATTGATACAAAACTGTGTAAGGGGTATTATAATGTTGAGGCTGGCTGCTGTTGATGTATTCTTAACCACTGGAATTTCTACTGGGTAGTTATTTGAATTATAGCAGTACAGTTTTAAATATAGCAACTAACTAAAAGTGTAAATGTAGTTTAGTAAAAAAGAACATCTCTCTATGAAATTATGTATTAAATAGTTAATTCACTTTTCACAGTACTCTTCAAAAAGGCGAATGGGTTAGTGTGTGTTTTTTCATTTAGACAAAAATGGGAAATGTTAGCTTATAAGTGGAGATGGATCAGCTTTGCTTTATGTGAAGTCAAGTATTTCACTGATACAGTAATGACCTCAGTTGATGACCTCAGTAGCACCACTGGTTATGTTTTGATATATCATAGTGATTATAAGTGGACATTAAGCATCATCAGTACCTGCTGCTACAGTTAATACTATGTTTCTAAAAGTGAATCATGGTAGTAGACATGTGTGAGAACAGATAGATGTGGTGTGACATAGTGTTTTAGTGTCTCACCATATTCCATTGAATTCTCCGCAGACTCGCCTGGCTCCAACTTGCGGGCCCTCCGGCCGTGTTTCGAGTTGTTGTGGACGAACATATTGTCTGACACTGCCAGGATGTGGCCGTCTACACTCACAGTGCTGGACAAGACCACCTGAAAGAAGACAGGAGGAAGATACATGAGTGTGTGTGCACAACTGAGACAGCACGCTGCGAGTCACACTCTCCGGTTACAACAGCAAAATCCCTGAGCGACAATTTGTTTCGGGTATGCAGGTGATAGTAATATTTCTCAATAGGTAATGTGACATCCCTGGGATCTTCACAATATGTCTGCATTCTGGTGATGACACTGCTCATACACCCCTCCACTCCTCCATCAGGTCTCCATATGGCCTCCCACTGCCTCTTGCCTAACTTTTTGATTCATACAGCATGCAGCAGGCCCATCGCTGTCTCCTCCTGATCCTTCAATGACACCAAACATATGGACCAGATCTCCCATTTTTGCCGGCCGTTAAAGCAGAGGATGATATATTGTGGCCCTAATTTGATTTTCTGGCCGCAGCATGTGTGTCCCTTTGCACATCTGCCTTACATGGATGACACATATAATTAATGAGAGGATACTTGAGGGTTTTTTCCGAAGTGATGCTTTATAAGTGATAATAAGTTTCTTTAAAAATGTTTATGAGAGTTAGCGGGAATGGGCCTTAGTGAGAAAAGGTGATTTCCAATTGACAGTAAGTAGAACTATTTATAACGTGCTTTTCTTAAATAAAATCGGACTGTTAAGATAAAACCGTGCTCTCCCTTCGAAATAAACACATGGCAGTAATTTTGCAGGTGAAGGAACATGAGAAAGAAAAGGGGGAAAAAAGCATATGTGCTATAGGCGGTGGAAAGGGAGGGGAACCTAAAGGAAAATAACTGTAAATTATCGATCAAGCAGCAGACTCCTGTCCAGCCCTGATCACCTTTTAACCCAGAGATGAGAGTCTTGGAGCGCCTGCATGCTCATAACTTCTCAGCATGTGTCACATCCCAGGAGTTAAAGCAAACACGGTGAAAGACAGAGGGAGCATGGAGAAGGGAAAGGGATGGAGGTTTTGCTGGGAGAAGGAGAATGCCAGACAGGGGCCGTTGGTGCTGAAAGACGGCAGAGGAAGTGGGCCAGGAGAGTCCCCTGTGACCACTTCCTGGGTCACGGAGCATGACCTCCTCCATCTGGAGCCAATCACTCAATTCCTGACAACTTCCTGAAACACCTCAACCTATTTCCTGCACCCCAGCACCCCAACGACCAAGTCTCCCACATATCTGACTCCTCTAGTTTGTCTTTCCGTCCCTCTGACTCCTTATTGATTTTTAACTTTCACCTCTAACTCCTTACATTGTCTTCCGATTCTTTGTTAAGCCCCGAGCCTGTTTTTCAGGTCTCAGGCTAGAAAATGACATTCCCAAAACAAATGACCATATCTTCCCTTCTAAAAGGGTTAAATTAATAATCTTTTTTCTCAAAGCAAGGTTACATCTGTGAGTTGGATGTAGAAGTGTCAGAATCAATATAGATGTTTTTATTTTAAAGTAAATTCAGATTGAACACATGTAAATGATTGTGTCCGTCCAAAAAAAAAAAATTACTTATAGTGAAAACCACCCTTGAATGATGGGATAGTAGACTAAAAAAATCCAAACTACAACATATAATGTACCCTGTATCAAGATTGATGCAAAACAAGTTAAATGTGACCTTTTTAGAGAGATTTAGCAACAAAATAAACACTTCTGGGTTCATTTGGGTGGATTTTTCATATCTCTGGCCCCCCTTGCTCGATTTTGCTGATTGACATATCTTTCTAACCGTCAGAGCCAATGGAATCGAGGGGAACTCCCACATACTCCTTATTTTGTAATGTGTGTGTGTGTGTGTGTGTGTGTGTGTGTGTGAGACTGACGCATAGCCAAAACCGGAAGCTGCGATAACTCTGCTGGCTACCATTAGCAGCTAACTTTTACTCTCCGATTTTTACATAAAAATGGAATTATGGATTATAAATCATTTTTTCAAAGCCACAGAAACATTATCAACCTATGGATTAACCGATTCAGCCGCGTTTTTTCTCGTTTTAATGCCATTGAACAAGTCTTTTGATCAGATTGACAGCTACGGACGATCTCCCGTAAAAGCTCCGTAAAGGTACGCGTTGTGATGTCTGTGTTTGCTTCCCCTGCCGCGAGTTCGGATCCCTCAGTGATGATACTATACCTAAATAATCTGTGGAACCTCAGTTTTAATCGGATATCTTGTATGTGCAGCTACGATAAGTAATAAGGGTAGGCCTATCTTTTATCTTGAGTTCTGTGCCAAAGTGCGTTAGCATTTTTCGTTCAGGGGTCATTTAGATGCTTCTTATGAGACTTGTGTTATGTTTTGGTAAAAATGGTTTGTATTGTCAGTTAGCTGAGATTATTCCCGTTAATCTGGTATAACACATTAATAGGTTCTTAAATATTAAGATGCCCTGAATCAGTGTCGTGAGAAAAAGAAAAAAAAAGCCCCTGCCGAGGGTGGCTTTGGGGCTTAACAGGTTAGAGCTTTGCATTAGATGTAAACGCTACCTATAACAGACAAGAAATTGATTGTTGAATAATAAATTTAAGATGGAAGAGCATGAAGGGTGAATGTTTTGCTATACTGCAAACTATATTTCTTTAAAAGTTGTATATACTCAGTCCGATATACCATCCCTCTTCCCACTCAAGCACATGCATTTTCGTACCTGAAATCTCCTCATGTCCCTTGGGTTTCCCGCCGTCTTCAGACAATTCTGGTTGCATTTTAGGAAAAACTTCAAGAAAAACCTGCAAAGGTAAATAAGAGGACACATGTTTGTACATCAGAAACAAACAAAAAAGCACATGAAAGAATTGTGTACAGGATTGTTTGCTACCTTTCCACACACTGGCAGTCAAAGAAGACATTCATTATTTTTGTATCTTGTGGATGGTGTGTGTGTGTGTGTGTGTGTGTGTGTGTGTGTGTGTGTGTGTGTGTGTGTGTGTGTATCTACATGATTACAGCTCTGACATCAATGCCAGCTGTTTAGCTTAGAATTAGAGTCAATGTTATTACACTTTAAATCAAGGGATGAGAATTTGAAGCACAGTCCGGTGAAAAGCGCTGCTGTGTTTCAAAGTAAACTGGAGACAGTGATGTAGACTATGCCAGGGGACTCGGGGGACTGTGGTATCTCGCAATGCCGTAGTTGAACCCCCACATGGGAATGGCCAGGAAATGAAGTGGAGACAACTACAGAGAAAGTGAAATGAGGAGGTGGAAAGAGGAAGGTATTGATAGAAGCACATGCAGGCACTGGTATGGACATGCATTTTGTTTTCAAGTATAGGGCTATGTGTCTCATTACGTATGTGAGTGTACTTTTGAGGGTGATAGGCTGTGGAGACTGAGAGAAGCTGAGAGAAAGTGGGGCGCTGATAGCCTCTGCTACACCGAAGAAAAAACGGAGAGAAAGGTGGAATAAATGGGAGAGAGATGGAGAATATACGGCGAGAGAGACTCCAAATCCCAGGTGTGCACAGCTCGGCAACACAGCCCGCTGCCATGGCAACGCAGCTCTGCCGCAATCCCAAAGTCCCAACGCTGAGAGGCAAGACAGCGATGGGAAAGAGTCGGAAACAACAAGCACATTCCATCACTGAAACGTAGCCAGGAGCCAGGCTTGGCAATGTGTGATGCAGAGATGTATATAAAAAGGGCCTCTTACATATGTATCTTATAATAGGAAGTATTTTTAATTCACTGTACAGCATTTAATTTAACATGCTGTTTTTAGCTCATCTTATTCTATTTTACTTGCACATAAGTCCTGCAACATTCTCTTGCACCATTTTATTCCTACTCTCTTTATTCTTGCACTATATGTATTGCTTTTTTATTTGTTTTGTCTTCTATATATTTATGTTGCATTGTTGGATGAGCCTTTGACTTTTCATAGCATATCTCTATAACTCTGTATCCATAAGCCCCCCCCCCCCCCCCCCCTCTCAACCAACTTCCTCCTGACTGCTTTTCTGTTTTGTTTTGTTTCTTTGTTTCTTTTTGGTTTTGTTTTGTTTGTCTACCCTCCCTCCCAAATGTAAAGCGTCTTTGGGTTCAAGAAAAGCGCTATAGAAATATCATTTATTATTATTATATCTACACTGTGGCTGTGTGTTGAACCTTTGAGGTGCAAACCAGGCTGAGAAGATCTACACAAATCTCACGCTGAAGAGATATTAGGCAGAAGATGTGTATTAAATCGAAATAAAAGAAAAATGAGCCACAAAGCGATGAGGCACTGTGACAGAATTATGGCAATTGGCAAATAAATAGCCCTCAAACCAGATGTCCACTTCTCTGTGCACACAACACAACTCTGACGTGCCAATGGAAAACACATCCATACATGTTCCAATTAAACAAAAAACAACAGAGCTGGGGGAAAAGGCTGCAGAGTGGTTTTGGCCTACATGGTTAGCTCCAATGCCACCCACTCTCTCTGCAAATATAAGTCATCTTAATGGAGAGCGGTTGTTTGGAAAGGAACTTCATATTGGCCCCACAGCCCAGAACCCTCCCATTGAATACTAATCTCTCCCTCATTCTGTCAGCTTTTACTCGCTTTTCTCCCATCACTCGCTCCACCTTCCTCCCTTGCGAACAGGACCTGGCTTTAAACTAGATCTCAGTTCCAACAGTGTGTCCAATATTTCTTGATTTGAGCTATTTCATCGGAGGACAATCAATATTGTTGTTGGCAGAGGGCGGTTATAATTTATCAGCGAGCGCTCGGACCTCCAACCTTAAAGCTGCGCTAGACCTCAGTTTTGGTTGGAAATATGTTAAAGTGCATATTTGTGCCTCTCCTATTTCCTTCTTTCTTTTCTTTCCTCATCAGTCTGACTGTTAACGTCCTTCCATACATTTGCTCGTTATACACCCTGTCAGTATTAGTTTACTTCGATTTTAAATCAGAATATATACACTGCAGGAAACGTACAGTTTGTTTCCTTCCTCTGAAAAGCGACCACAGTCAGAAGTGTTCTGTTTCATTTGACTGCCTCCGTTGCTTGTATGTTTTATCCTGGGCAGTGGTTCATACATTATGGCTCCTTTTTAGAGGCTATAGCCTTCATTTACAAGTTGAGGTTAGTCAGCACAGGGTTTCACATTTTTGGTTTAATACCTTCGTCCATGGTCTGGCTGTTGTTTAGCCACAAGCGTTTCCTCGCCACTTGCTTGTCGGCCACTACATTTTAATCTAGCCAGCAGTCATCATTAATTTGACTGACGGACATGATCAAACTTGCAGAGATGCCTCGGAGAGCTAATATCACAACCCTAATTGAGGGGTTGTCTACATCCATCTGAGGCTTTGTGCACTTTTTGAGGGTTCTTGACCTTGTTTCTTGACTTCTTCTCATCATTCCTTGTTTAGATGACACCAGATGCCTCACACACACAGAAACACACATTCACATGCATGCATGCACACTCTAATACACAGACACCCCCACCTTTGCCCCCCTCCCAAAAACCCATTGAGTCAACTTTTCACCCCCCTCAGTTCGGACGCACACAGCTGCAAATGCTGAAATTAAAGCGAGACATTGACGCATATATTAGCATGCATTAGCCGCTTCCCCCTGCCCACTTAACATGCAAATCTCCCAGCACCGTCGCCTCGCACCTTCTGCCACACATTCATTTGCTGAATTATAATTAGACTAATCTTGCATAATTAATAAGAAGTCGAGGACCCTCTGTTTTTTTATCCCCCCCTCTATTGTGGTTGCAAAAGTTTAATATTGCTGTTGTTTGTTTTTGTTTTGGTAATGTAATACACCCACACACCTCCCCATCCAGAGGGAAGATATGAGGAGAACATGCAAAGAATTGGAGGTAATTTTCATGTCACAGGAAAATTGCAGAGAAAGGCCATTTCCCAAGAACTCCATTAGCTTAAGCGTTTCATATTTAATGTGTGCCTTTTTCTTTACATACCTTATACTGTTTGAAGCAGGTGTAACATTGCTATTCTGTTTGATTAAAACACTGTAAGGTGAGTAATAAGTAACAAGTGGCAAATAAAGCCAATGGGAAACATGTTTAAACTAATAAACTGTTATAAGTCTGTAATTGAATTGATTTATTTAAAACAAGGGACAGTGTACATTAATCAACATATTAAAAACATGTAAAAGTACTCGAATTAGCCAAAAGGCTAGTTTTCATCGATAGTCCCTTTGCCAGATGGTGATAGACATCCTAAAAGCAATAATACAAATACCACAACATTGTTATACCATTGTACACATTTACAATAGATGACATCACTGAATACAGATAAAAGCAAGTCATGATAATAAATAAATAAATTACAATACACACTCATACACACACCTACACATCAGTGCTGACACTGTTGATTATTAATGAGCCACTTTTTAACACTGTGCTTGAATGTGTAGTAGGATGAGGATTCTCTTATTGGTTGAGGTAATGATAATGCATGTTGTCAATTTAGTAAAGCAAAACTATGATCATGAAACTCATTCTCCAATAACTGAAAAGAGCATTAAATAACTAACAAATGTGACACTTTAACATGATAAGAGCTAACTCCTCATGATTTGGTTGTTTGCAATGAATGACATATTTAGGAATTAAATGAATTTGACAGTGTGGCCAGGAATGGAGACAACGTTTTCTCAGCCGCAACATCTACCTCCAAAGACACACTTAAGACAGGAAACACAAACAAAACATAGACCCACGTCTTAAACCTCGGGATCCATTTCCATTGTGGCTCCATGGGGAGTATGTTTTTTTATTCTCTGTCTTCACTTCTGCATCTCTGTCAAGGCCTCCAATCCCTTTTGTCTGCATCTGTTTCTGTTCCCAAGACTAAACACAGGCCTCTCAGTGAATGGCAGACATCCCAAAGGTGACAAAATGCTTAACTTAAACTATTTAAACTTCCAATCAGCACGTCACTAAAGACAAAAACAGCAATGCAGTTTTTGTAAATATTTCACCCCTCAGTGTGGACCCTCGGTTTCACGTTTCTCAGTCCGTTGGGACATCTGTTTCACATAAGTGTTACACATTGGGCTATCCATATGGCCTTAATCATGCAATGAGCACCTAAGCAGCACAGGACCCCTAACAAAAATGTTCATAGGCATTCATCAGCACTAATCACTGTTGACACAAACTGCCTTTTCACATAGACATAAAACACATCGCCCTCTGTGCTGATTGTAAATGAAGGTTTACTGGTAGCAGCGGCTCTTGAAGAATGGGACGCATGAGTCTTTAACGCAGAGTTCAAGCTATGAAACTTTCTTCACTCATATTTTGCCTTCTTTTAGGTTACTGCACCAAAAGATGACACATTCATGCTTTAATAGAAACATAAGGTTGGGGACATTTTACGGGGACAAATTGAGGAGAAAGAGGTTGTCCTAACTTTTGTTCAGCAGATGTGGATGCCCTGCTGCAGACTTAAGTAAAGAAGAGAGGTGAACACAGAAAAAGAGCCTCATTCTCTTCATTTATGTAACCATTAAGCTCTCGTTGGCTTTTGATTGTGAGAAATAAGACGAAAAACAGAGAGTTGTAGAAGAGGGGAAAGAGAGGGAGAATGTTGTTGTCCTGTATTCAGGGCCATCACTCATCACACATCCCCTCCATCACTCCCTGCCTTCCACACTGAAAAAACAAAACAGTGTCCTGACATCGCGGTGGAGGGGAGCTGAGGGGAGGGCAGGGAGGGTGGGAGGAAAATTAGGAAACCAGATGTGAAGCATTAAAATATACTGACATGCTGAGGACCTTCCTCTGCCACACTCACACACTGAGCGCACTAACTCATACAGCAGGCCCGATACGTGCACGTATGCATATGTCACACGCTGGCGGTACAAACCACACACACATTCGATGCGTGATTTCACAGGAAAATACACAAAGACAAATACCGACTAGCAAGCAACCATGTGTGCATAATCAATCAAGCTAAATTATACACATTGGCAAAAAAGATTCCTCAAAAACAAATGTCTAACAGTCATTAGCTCGTACGTAGCTTACATTGCAAGCTTAATTATTTATAAAAACATGTACGTAACGGGATGAAAACATAATGCTCATGGCTATGTGCTAGGAATGGATAAACCAGTGTTGACCTAAGAATATTTCACGGCAAGGCACAAATCTACAGATGGGTCATCACGCATCAGTGTATGGATATGCATCCAATTAGTACATGTACGCAGGCCAAGGAACGGCTGGGGGGAGGGATGGAGGTGTTTTGTTTTCCTCCATGGGGAGAGCTATGTTTGGGGGATTGAGTGGTGAGTTGGGGGGGGGAGTAGTAATAAATACCCCTGGACCTGGGTCCCCTGGCAGACTGGAAGCTAGACTGGTCACCAGGGTTAACACCCGGGGCACATGACCTTTGACACTGCTAATGGGGCACAGAAAACCCTCCACGAACTGATACCCCCTCTGTCGCATACCACCACAAGACCTTTCACACCAGCTCCCTGTCCGACCCACCCTCCTCCTCCTCTCCTAAAACATACAGGGATATCTGTGGCATCAGCTTCCTCGCCTTTCACCAGGAAACGTCTCATAGCCAAACCGACTCCATGGTAGTCTTTGCTCAATTTTTTTATAACGGCTTGTATAATGCTCATCCAGTCGTCAGTCAACAGCTGCAGCTTTTCCTACATTTTTACAAGATTGTGACAGTTGAAACCTCTTTCCACAAATGACTGGTCACCACATTACCATAATGTCTGATAGTATGTTAGGGACATCATTACTTATCCTGTATAACCAACCATCCGCACCCACATACTGACATGGACCTCAAACCAGCTAAGTACAAATCAGTGGCGGAGAAAGTATTCCGATATTTTACTTGAGTGAAAGTACAAATACAATATATATTATTATCACTCCACTAAGTGAGGGAGAAAAGTACTGAAAATATGTATATCTTAAAATACAGCTAAAAGTTAGAATGAGTCAGTTTTGGTTTAAAAATCTGAATCAGAGTTTCCTGCAAATATCAAATACATTATCTGAAGTAAAATGTGCAATATTGAAAAATAAAGTAGATGTAGAGATACATGGTAATATTGGCTTAGTATTCAGAGAATTGTTTGCTTAATCTGATAATTACTGATTTAGATGATCAGTTTGCCAATGTTAGATTATATGTGGGCACAGTTTTTTGTGTGTTACATGTGAGCAATTCAGAACTTTGCCAAATCAAATTATTGTAGAATAACATAACATTTATTAAATACATAATCGGAATAAGTATTAATCATTCAGCTAAAATGCAAATGCAAATTTCACATAACTGTATTAGGTAAGTTGAAAGCAATAATATTAAGTTAAATCTAATATTTTCTTATTTAAACTTGATATTATTGCTTTCAACTAACTAAATGCAGTTAAGTGAAATCTGTTGACAAAATACATTGAATAAAAGTCAACGTTTCAGTTTCTTCTGTTGCGCCGCACCATATAAAAGGCGTTTATATCCCTGTCTTGTTGATCAGCGCTAAGAGAACGAGTGGTTAAATGGACTCTAAGTAGTTTAGGCAGACAGCGAGCACATGGGCTGAACTGGGCTCTTTATGAATTTGCCTGTTGGATTGGCTTTGCCCCTCCTGGCCTCTTCTCTCCGTTGCCTCCCAGGCTGGCTTCACCCCTGCAACCTCAACCCAAGCCCACCCCGCCTCTAAACTTGAGAACTGTGACAAAGCCAAACATTTAAACCACTAGTGCTGATTTATAGAGCTTGGTAGCGCTGTAAAACCTTCAGGCTTGCCACCGCAAAAGTGAGTGAGGCACAGCAGAGCTGAGAGAAAGAGATGGCTGAGGCGAGGAAAGTGGAATGATGGGAAGAGTATACAAGAGGCACTCAAGTGTTTCAACGAGGTTTCTCCTGGGTGCTAAAGTGTTTTACTGCATAACATCTCGCAAGCTGCTAAATGTGCATCGCGACAATTTAAAATGAATTAATGTTTCCGTCTCCCAGGCTCGACCAAAACAAAGATTGCATACAAAGCTTGGCCACATGGGACAACGGTCAGCCTGCCAAATAGATGGATATGGAGAGATATTCAAAGTCTGGAGAACATGAATTCACAACCAGGACGGGGAATAGAAGTCCCATCAGTGGCTTCACCTCTCCCAGCATGCTCGGCGTGTCCTGAGGGACGCAGATTCAAAAATATACTCTCGACTGTCGAATGGAGACACGGAGCACCCTGTACAGCTGAATAGATTTCAAACATACCAGAGGTCATCTGCAATACAGCAACACTAATCTTGCTTTTTCAATAGCCTTTCAATCAATCAGCCACTAATCAGATTTACCAATAACATGTGTGTATCAAAGCTCGACCCGAACCTCTCCCAGAGAAGAACAATGAATCTGGGATGGATGCCACCGAGAGGGAGAGGAGAGGAAAGAGATGCAACAACAGAAGGAGAAGAGATGTCTTCTTAATTAGCCAGTAATGATAAGATCTGACAAACAACATCTGTTTCCAGAAAGAGAGAGAAGGGGGGGCGAAGGAGAGGGAGGGAGAGAGGGATAGGAAGGAGGACGAAAGAGAGAGAGAAGCAGCTGAGAAACCTGTGAAGCCTAGACAACAGGGACCTGCTTGTAAGAAAGTAAAGGGGGAGCGGAGGGGATGTGTAAGGGAGGGAACGCTGTGTAGCGTGACACAATAGAAGTACAGAGGATGGGAAGTATAGCAGAAGTGAGGGATAGACAGAAAGGGGAGAGAAATCTGACAGGGTTGAGGAAGTCGAAGAGCCAGGACGAATATGATAGACAGGGGGAGGAAAGCAGATCAAAATGAGAGAGGGAGATAGACAGACGTGAGAGAAGGTGAGCTGGATAATGGTGCTGCAGGAGGAGAGGAAGAACGTGTGAAGAGATGGGAATGGAATCACTCAGAAGTCCAGGGTGCTGTAATTTACTGTCCGTGGCTAATACACAGCAAATGTGTGGAGCCGAGGATTGGGAGAGGAGAAGGGGAACCGGGCGGCGGGAGGCTGGAGGGAGGCTGAGTGTTGGGGCTCTCAGCATGCCTGCTGGGAGCCTGTCAGCAGGCACATCACCCCCTGCCCTCAGACCTGACAGATTCATCAGGACCATCACACACACACACACACACACACACACACACACACACACACACACACACACACACACACACACACACACACACACACACACACACACACACACACACACACACACACACACACACACACGTATCCAAACTATTATAGGCATTTTCCTGATTTGCTCAGATACTTTGCTTGAGTGAAAGTACCAATATGATATAGTAAGGTATTGTAAGCTATAGTAAGTTGTGTGTATAACCTTAAAACCATCCGCACCCACATACTGTCATGGACCTCAATCCAGCCAAGTACAACAGTGGTGGAGAAAGTATTCTGATATTGTACTTGAGAGAAAATTACCAATATGATACAGTAACAACACTCCATTTAGTGGGCAAAAAAATATGCTGAAAATATCTTAAATGAAAATATGCACTATGCAGCTAAAAGTCAGATTTAGATCTTAATCTTCAAAGTTAGCAGCAACTATCGAAAAATGCTCTGAGGTCAAATGTGCAATATTCGACCCTGAAATATAGTAGATGTGTACAGTAGAGATACATGGAAATACTGGCTTGGTATTCAGAATATTGTTTGCGGGAAAGGTTTTTTGTGTGTAGACACATTTTAACATGTGAGAAATTCAGAAGTTTGCCAAACTAAATAATTGTAGAATAACATTTCAAAAATATTATAGGCTTTTTCCTGTTTTCCTTCAACTTTTCCTCCATGATGGGGAAAACACAACATCTGTTGCATTACAAATTCAACTACAAAACACCAAATGATACTCTACTGCTTTGCTTTGACTTTATATACTTTCTATCCTGCACTCAGTACCACATTCCTCTGTTAGAATAGTGCTTTAAACGAGCAAATAAGGAGTTAACTTAAGGATCCATTGTATGAAAACGGTTTCTGCACAATATCATTGCCTTTTTCCATGTCCCACAGGAGGGATAACCATTGCCTCGAGCCTTAGCCAATAGGGATACTTAATCACATTTTATTTAATAAATTCTGCAGATGTGTAAATATTAGTGTTGGGAAATGTTTTCCAAAAGGGAAAGGGTAGGAGAAATGTTACTCCTGGGAGAAATATAGTCCGTCCAGATTCTAGATAAAGAGACAAACAAACAAACAAGGTGGCTGGCGGGCCGGCCCAGCACCAGGGGGCCTTGTTAAGTCATTAGTGAAATTTAAGACTGATCCCCATCACACACACACACACACACACACACACACACACACACACACACACACACACACACACACACACACACACACACACACACACACACACACACACACACACACACACACACACATGCACACACCCTAACAGCTCCACCCACAGCGGCAGCATCCAGCCAAAGAAAACAGCCCTTGTTCCTAAATACCACTGCTAACTGGCCTCTGACTCCACACCCACACACACATGAGATCCTGATACTGATACAAGATCCCCTTACAAATAAATGACAAATGCAGGAATTTCACATGAAAAATAAACGTACAAACACACAACCACACAGCGCTCACTTGCCTGCGATCTGAAGTACCTCTAAATCACACTAATCTGCCCCCTTCTGATCCTCTGAGTGGCCCTACTTAATCTCTACACCGCTCAACCAAAGGTGAACCCTATTAGTGGCCCAGACAAATGAGAGGGTTTTCCCCAGCCTCTCTGAGAGTGCAGGGCCTTTCAGAGTGCCATTGAGCTGCAACCCAAAACTTCAAATTTTCCCCCCATCCCACCCACTCTAAGAGCCCCCCTGGTGTTCCTCCACATTAGCCCATTGGTAGTCCATTCCCATTTCCTGTCAAAACATTTCTCCACCGGTCTCTGCTTCCGACTGCCCCCTCTGTAGGCTCCCTCAAAGAAAACAAACCAGGCCTATTCCTCGTGTCAAGGTTCAAGCCACAACAGCTAACACTGGCCGAAGCGGAGCAAAGGTGACCAAACATAAACTCGGCTCATAACCTACTACCCATTATACACTTCCTGTGCAGGATCTTCACATTTCAGTTGAGACCACATCGGAGAAAGCCCAACAAAAAGGTCCCTGAACTCATTTTCACCAGTCTAACTGAGTGAGTTTGAAGCAGTACCTGTCATTGAATTTGATATTCTAGACATTGCGTTTTCCCTCCCTGTCTGTCTTTGTGTCATTCTCTTCCTAGCATTGCCCCCAGGGGGGAGGCATCCCTGCGGTCCGGTGCCAGCTGCTCAGTGGTCCGGCCTGTGTGCCGCTCCGCTGTGTGAGGCGCTGTGCACTGGAGCCTCAGGCCCCTGTCGCCACGCTGCCTGGCCCCCCGCCTGAAGGGCTCGCTGACAGGGGGTCTGGGGGGACTGGACAGTGCTACCCCAACAGGAGAGACCTGTGACAGCGGACTGATGGGACCAGTCTGTCTGACTCTCTTTCTCCGCACGTATGCAAGTTAATATGTGCATCAGTGTGATGTGGCAGATAGTGAGTGCAATTCAGAAACACAACCACCTGATCACAGTCTGCAGAGTGTTCTCCAACTACTCAGTCTGCTTATAAAGAAACTTGAATCTTCAAACAATTTCCCAACTTGGGATAAATATAGTATCTAACTATCTATCTATATATAGATATATATAGATATATATAGATATATATAGATATATAACTATCTATCTATCTGTCTATCTAACTATCTATCTATCTATCTATCTATCTATCTATCTATCTATCTATCTATCTATCTATCTATCTATCTATCTATCTATCTATCTATCTATCTATCTATCTATCTATCTATCTATCTCTCTCTCTCTCTATATATATCTATCTATCTGTCCATCTATCAGTCAATAGTATGCAGTATAAAACGGAAAAATGTATGGCGTCCGATAATCTGGAAGATATGAATTATAATTACACATAAAAACTCATGATTGCCCAGATTACATGAAGACACTTCATGAAGTATCCTCCAATACGAGTCAGGATACGTTGTAATGCATTTTAAATACTTATATAACAATTGCCATATTCTTTTGAGACTGCATTATTGAGAATACAGTGGTTTCTCCGTCATGCTTATTTATCCAGTTCAATGAAAATGTCAAAAAGTGTCAGTTTGCAACAACTTTGCCAACATCATCTGCAGCTCTTTGCAGTGGCCAGGGACTCAAATGGAGGAAGAAAAAGCACCTCCTCCACATCCGCTGTTAGATGGATCACAGAGGACGAGAGCGATTCTCAACAGTTATTATCACAGACTGTTTATCCTTTTTTCAGTGACTTCTCACACAAAGTCCTCCTCACTGATGATTTCTCTAGTCCCCACATCCAGTTTCAGTCTAAATATATAAAAAGTCAATATATAAAACTTTGCGTCGAAAGGAGCCAGTTGAGGTGGTTCGGGCACCTAGTTAGGATGCCACCTGGGCGCCTCCCTAGGGAGGTGTTCCAGGCACGTCCAGCTGGGAAGAGACCAAGGGGTAGACCTAGGACCAGGTGGAGGGATTATATCTCTTCGCTGGCCTGGGAGCGCCTTGGGATCCCCCAGTCAGAGCTGGTTGATGTCGCCAGGGAGAGGAACGTTTGGGGCTCTCTGCTGGAACTGCTAACCCTGCGACCCGACCACGGATAAGCGGGAGAAGATGGATGGATGGATGGATGGATATAAAACTCAAATTAATTCCACTGGATTTTCCCTATATCTTGGCTACAATGTGGCTAAAATACTTTACACGTTTTTTTGTTGAAATGTGATAAAAAAGATAATGTGAGAACAGGTACAAGATGCCAGTGTCAGCAGAGATCGCTACAGTATGAGTTCCTCTTCACAGCTAAAGTAGAATCTTGTACTGGGAGTATGAGAAACAATTTCTCTCAAACATAAAACTCTCAAGTGCATATATGATGACCTAACAGGGCGACTTGGCGGCAGTGCGTGAGTATGCATCTGGGAAAGGGGAGGAATTCGACCCCTGACACAGTCCAACAAATGTTACTGCATTTATTTTTTGGCTGATAGTTTAATGTTCTTTTCCCAAAGACTTCTATTTTTTGGGAGGGTTAAAGCTGAAGAATAAGTAGGCCGGTGTTCCCCTCTATTAGCAGTGCAAGGATAAACTATCTGTCCTGTGAAAAAAGGCCATTTAGGGGCACAGAGGGAAGTTCCCTGCATCAAGTAGTCTAAGACTGGCCGACACAAGCAGGTGGACGGACGGACAACAGATGGTCAGACATTTACATACACCAACAAATTATATCTGAATAGTTTATTGTCAAACTGTCGAGACAGTGTTAATCCGTAAAGAACTATAAAAAAAGACCGAGTTTTACTGCACTGCAGGACTGAGTCTCTGTGTGGCCTGTGTCTCTGTATGTTACCATACTGGGAGATGTCTCTTTTCAGGAAAATAGGTTTAAGAGTTAACATCAGCATAAGGAATTAACTTAATAACTGCAAAATAAACATTAAGCTGGGGAATTCTGTAATTGAGCTGAAACTAAAGTGATCTACACATCGATTAGGACTGAAGAACAAAACAAAATCCTGCACTGACTACTTGAAAACAAAGCTGTGGTACATGCACATAACTAGAACCAAGACTACAAACAGATCAATACAACCCACAACCTAAGATTAAGAGTAATGGATTCCTCTTGGAGCTGAGCATCTGAAGTCAAGCCCAGGTCCACTAATCATTGTTCAAATAGTAAAATGATCAACTCAGAGAGTACAACAACTATGGTAATTGCACTCCAGATGGAGGTTTTGTTTTTTAGTGCAGTATTCAAAAAATCACAGGCTGATATGCACGAGTATGCATGAGTCTTTGTGAGCTCATCTTGAGTCGAGGGGAGGGGAGAGCCATATTGACAACATTGGAAAATTCTTATTGATTATTCTTCTTTTCTCTGAGCACCGGCTTGTTAAAAAAGACCCCTCTTGGAAACACGATCAATTAGTGAGATAGTGCTTGCCATTGATCACCCCCTATCCACCCCCCACCTCACAAGGCCTTACTATGGAGCCCTCCACACACTCCTTATGACCAACTATTGATCCCAGCTTCTTAGCCAAATATAAAAGCACGCACACTAACACTGAGCACCGACCCCTTACATACAAACCACACAGTCTAATACTAATACTGACATCTGCTTGTCTCCATTGTAAACCCATGGTTCTCTCATAAATACAGAGGCCAGCTTTGGCCCAGAACCAATATAGTTTCTCAGAGGTCAGGGGTCAGCATGGCAATAATGCCGCCATTAACAGATCCGCCTGGGTTAAAACTTCTCAGAGGAGAAAAGCTTTACGGTGTGAATGCAACAAAGATTGGTGGAAAATATTGGTTTTATACATAGGACCTATTTTTCATTTAAGTTGGTGCAAGGTTTTAGCATGGGCCAAGTAAGAACCCAATAAATTTTAGAGGAGATCCACA
This sequence comes from Gymnodraco acuticeps, assembly GCF_902827175.1. Taxonomy (NCBI): domain Eukaryota; kingdom Metazoa; phylum Chordata; class Actinopteri; order Perciformes; family Bathydraconidae; genus Gymnodraco; species Gymnodraco acuticeps. The sequence goes on from NW_022991187.1 coordinate 886,821, forward strand.
CCAGGGACACATTATTTTTCATCTATGAAAAGGGCCCTGCTGGAGGTCTGCGCTCTCTGACTGGCTTTCCACTATTTTTCAGTAGATTAAAAAGTCTGTTGCTGATTTAGTTATCAAACTTAGTTTAAGCTGAAACATTTCATTTGGGGAGGCAAAACCAGCTTTTTTGGCTTAATACAAATAAAATACACAATCAATCAAAATAGTCATTCAATCATCCAATAATCAAAAAAATGTATCCACAAATTGGTTCTGCAATAAAATAAATATCTCAGAGCTGCCATAAAAAACAAAAATATCACAGCTAAATATAAATATTTTACTAATTAATAAAAGCTTTGACTGCATGAGTTTGAGGAGTTAGTGAAGATTTATGGTGATGACCCCAGAGGAATCAATCTATCTATCTGTCTATTGATCGATCATCAAACCAATCAGTGAACATGTCAGTCCATCAGCCAAAGATAAGACACTCTGCAAACAGAGGAGTCGCATCAGGCCTGTGAGCGTAGCAGTTCAACAATGTTAAGATTGGATGATTGTAAAACTATTAGACACAGCAGGCAGCGGGGCATTAGATCATTCTTCCCTATTGGCAACTTAAGAGTCATCTCTTTGTCAACGACTGCCCTTGCCCTCTTCATCCCTCGGTCCCTCCACCCTCAATCCCTTCACCCCTCCCTATGGATCAGCTGTGATCTCCTCTCTCTCCTTTCACTCAAATCAGGATTAGGGAGAAGAGGAGGTGGAGGGGTGCAGCAGCAGCAGGAGAAGGGGGGGGGGGGGGAGAAAACTGAAACAATATGGAAAGGAGATTAGAAAAGAGGGGGTTCGGGCCGTTTGGGGAATTGCAAACTCCCTTGTGCTTGGGTAGGTGTCCTAATGACACCGCCTAATTATGGCAAAATTAGACAGGCTAAAGGGAGGGGGTGGTTGTGGTGGAGGAGAACGTAACGTGAGGGGAAAAGAAGAGGAGCGGGGGAATTAAGCAATGGGGAGTGAAGAAGTAATCGCACAGTAGGTGCATGTGAAAGCGAATAGAGAGGGGTGAAGAGGGGTGTGCAGAAGAACAGATATAGAGGTAAGGCAAGGAGGAAGGGAGCGGGGTTGAGTGAAAAGAAAGAAGAGAAAAGGGGTAGAAAGCAGTGGCTGGGCGATAGCAGCGAGTGGGCCCCAGCACGCTGCATGTTAATTGGAGAACAGGTGTTGGGGCTGGGAGCAGGAGGCTGATTACTGGAGCCACAGAAACAGACCTACACACACACACACACACACACACATGAATAATTTAAAACCCATGCAGTGACTAGGGAAAAAAGGTCAAAGCAGGGGTCACAAAGACACACAGACAATCGGACTATACATCCATATACATCCGTAAATAAACATGCAGTGGTCGTCTCACACACACATGAAAATATACATCCGTTTGTGTGCACTCAAACAGCATATGCATGCTCTGAACACACACACACACATCTGTCGATTTGTTTAACTTTTTCAGTGTGTGGAGTACATGCATACAGTTAAAAGAGAGGGTGCACATAAGTTGGGATAAAAGGGCACAAAAGCCACGTAAGAGTTCCATTGGCTTATCAGAAATTAACTGGCTGCTTATAGGCTGCTCCCTGAGGAGAGGATTTCACAGGCCAGTCAAGAGAGAGAACCCCCATCAGGACGGGATATGCCCAGTGTGATTAGAGAGTACAGTAGGTCAATGATTCCATTTAAATCAATCCTCACACCAGCCTGCACACACACACTCAGAGTCAACGAGTTATAGATAGCGCTTTCTTCAACACCCCACCGTCAAACAACTTAGAAACTAATTTTAAAATGTAGCCATGTAAGGAGGAAGTACAAAATGTTTGCAGAGGGGGTTATTGGGAGTGTAATGTGCTACAGTAAATGAGAAAAGCAGCTGCTCCAAGATATTCTGGGAAAATTCAAAAGACAACAGCTCGATTTTTTCCGTTATATGAAAACTATCTTCAGCAGAGATCCTTTGAGACACACTGTCAACAGCCAGCCAGCTTGAACTGAGGAGGGGGAAGAAAAGGGTCCTTGACGTATATGAAGTGAGTGTTTTCTAGACAGACGATTGTAGGGAAGAAGCGATAGAAATACGAAGGAAAAGAGATGAAGGTTGCGTTTATGACATCACATAGAAAGTATTTCACATGAGGTGTGCTTGTGAGCATTCATCACACTGGTTAAGGGTAGGCTGACACGGGACCTCTGAAATCCCTTGGACGTGAAGGCCCTCACACACGCTGATTACTGCGGGGGTCATCTGCCTTTAAGCCTTATAACTGGCTGTCATGGTGAACATTGACTACATATGTGCGCCTGTCTGGTGGTCCACATGATCCACATGCTTCTGATGAAAATAAATCTGCGCTTAGGCCGGTTTCAGGTGCAATGTCAGCAGTTAAAGGTAATGAATGATCAAACTGAAACAGCAGGTGAAGATAGATCAACAGATAAACACAAAGCTGAAGAGAGGGAAACACATGGGAGACAGAGATGGATGCAGATACTTTACACTTTCCTTGCATTCATGCAGTGTAAACTGACATGGCAGAAACACTTGTTGTAAATATTAATTTCAAGGTGATGCATGCATGCATATATTAATATGGATATGTGAAATACACACAAACATTAACACCACTACATACATATATCCAGCCCACACATCTGTACATGCATGTGCTTTATAGCCACTCCTCTCACTGGTTTGTGTAAATGCAACAGCTGATTGGTGGAGTCTCATTTCAACAACCTTCACATCAAGCTGTGATCTCTCTTATTCTCCTTCATTCTGCTTCAATGTAATGGTGTAGGTGCATATATACAAAGAAGGGTGACCTGAGCATTTAGTATGAAGAGGTGCTTGTTATGGGATGTGGTTTGATCTCATTACCTGTCAATGATGACTGGGTCAGAGGGTGTCTCGTTTCGGTTGCCACAACTTTTCTTCTCACAACAGCGGCTGAGTAGGGAGACAGAAAGGAGGAAAAAGTCAGTTGAGGAAAAAAAAACAAATTAAACAGAAGGAGCCTTCATTTGTCTGGCCCTTCCACATCCACAGGCCCAGACTACTTTGCCCCGCAGTCGGCCAAGATCCAGGAGCAAACAAAAGAGGCATGAGAGGGGAGGGGGAGAATAGACAAAAGAATAAAAGAGGAAGAAAAGGTACAACAACACACCCTACAAACAGTGAGAGACCATTCAAAAGTGAAAAGCCAGCCAGGCAATCTGTCACATTGATTTCGAAATCAAACTCAACCCCCACGCAGCCTCGCACACACACACACACACACACACACACACACACACACACACACACACACACACACCACACACACACACACACACACCATCCCACAACATCCTACCATTCGTCAGCAGTCCTGTCCGAGGAGCCTGCTGGCCACCCAGTCCCCCCTCCCCAAAGTCCCCTTCACTGCATAACAAAAGTGCCCCCACCCCTAACCATCTGCCACCCCTACACCTCGCCTCACCCCTCTCGTGTCCCAGCTTGGCCCTGCCCTGCCCTCCCCCCCCCCGCGCCCCCCCTGTCAGACGGCCTCACTCCCCAGCTGTGACGCTTGCCCTCTGCCTCTTCGGCTCTGTTATTAGCCAGCTGTGAGTCACATTCGGGCATCTGCTGGCTACACAATGGCAAAGCCCACTCTGTCTTAGCCCCTCTCCCCCGTGTCCCAGCCCCCTATCCTTCCCCCTGCTGCCCTCCAATCCTGGGTCACTGCCCCACTTCCACACCGCTCTCTCCAGCTTTTTCTCCATCCATAACCCCGTGATCACCTATTTTCTTCTCCACCAAACACTAACCAAAACCTTCTGGTCCCTGAAGCTCTTTAAAGGGCTGGGACTCTTTAAACTCACGTTATAACGACTCTGTATAACACTGGCTGTGACACTGGAACTATAGCACTGCACTTGCCATCACATGTTGACAAAGTTCAGACATGGTGTATAGGCTGAACAGCAGTGTTAAAGTTACATTTTGATAAGGGAAAGGCAGAATATTTCCCAAAAGAGTGTGTGCTGCTGTCCGCTGTGGGGTGTCTGCAACACTCGAGGCTACAGAGTGAGAAGATCCAGGAAGAAGCAGGAGCTGGCCGGGGACATGTTGTGAGGGGTTACCACTGTAACAAGGATGATGACAGACAGGCTAGACTTGTAGTTCAACCACATTCTAGTTTTCAAAAATGTTAGTGTGTGTGTGTGTGTGTGTGTGTGTGTGTGTGTGTGTGTGTGTGTGTGTGTGTGTGTGTGTGTGTGTGTGTGTGTGTGTGTGTGTGTGTGTGTGTGTGTGTGTGTGTGTGTGCGTGTGTGTGTGTGTGTGTCTAAGACTCACCTGCACATAACCTCATGTGTGAGCAGAACTCTGCACATTTCTGGATTCTTGTTTTGTCCCTCATACGCTATTGGCTGAGAGAAGGAAATAAGTAATAGGACACATTAAGTTTCAAGTAGGCCAAGTTAGACTCTTATTTAAATTGATGGATTAAAATAAAGTTTACAAACCTGTTTAGTGACAGAGTCAATAAGTCGTGCATACAGATCCTGCTCTGTGCGGACCCCTGCAAAAAGAAAATGGGTTGTTATCAACGGCTTTCACAAGTCATTTTAGATATGGCAGAGATGTTACTGGTATTATAATCTCTTGTCCTAAATGCTTTAGTGAAAATGGAAACTGGGAGTCAATGAAAGATTGAGAAGCTCGCCTCTAATTGCAAAATACTACATTACAATTCACGTAGCAACCAAAAATGCACTCACAATCCTAAACCTGCTCTGACCTTTATATAAAAAAGTACATAATACTGAAGCTTCTCAAAATAAAATAGAAAGATTTATGGCATCAATCTTTTTTTATCTCAAACTCTGGACTAGCGCTCAGAAAAAGCATTGAACTCGGTCCAGATAAACATGGAGGAATAAGATTGGCTTGCTGTTCATATTTTCTCTGATGGTTTCTGAGGGGATTGAGAGTTATTTGATGTATGATGATTATCAGTCATGTTCGGCTTTGAGGCCAGAATTTACGAGCCCATTCTCACGGTTTGTCAAACGGTTTGTTTTTTGTTATTTCTCAGTTAACTTCTGACTTATTCCCAAGTTAACACGACCGGATACTAGCTGGTATGTTACCTGTCATACACCAACAAGTAAAAAAGCACCTGATCAGTCACTGAAGGGATTTTCTCGTTTCTTTGTAAATCGGGTGTGTCTCTGAGTGAGATACCCCTGAACACTCCGGATGATTCCAAACCTCTGCTGTAAGTCTCAGAAGATACAGAAACGACATGTAATGAATTGCTTCTTAAGACATGAATGCATTACCCACGTTATTTTGTGTGACTTTGGAGAGTATTGCTTTCAAAATGTGTTCCTCTCATCAAAGTCTCGATTGAGATGCCTTTGATATCGCTTGGGGATGAGAGGAGGGGATGCAGAGGAAATGCTTTTGGTGTGCTTGTGTGTACATGTGTGTGTGCATGTGTGTATGTTGGGTGTATAAGGGGGTTGCTCTGGAACATGTCTTTTATCTTCTCTCCCATGGGTGCTCCTGCGATGGCAGAGTAGGGGTAGCAGTGGCTCATGGGAACCGAGTTTCTCTGCGTATCTCCCGATCTGATGTGAATGCACCACGGGGGGTTGGAGTAGTTGGAGGGAATATGGGGGGTGTTGGAGTGGGGGGGAAACATGTACCTCATCTCCCCACACATGCACCCAGAAGTGGCTCCTCGCAGAGCTGAACGATGAATTGTACAAACCCAGTGATTAGAGGATGAGGGGAAGGTAATTGATGAGCTCAGAGAGGAGAGGAGAGGATGTGGAGGAAGATTACTTAAGTGGAAAGGTGTGTGTCAGGTTAGCCCTGATGGTGTCAACTCCTGTAGAGATCAATTAGACAGTGCAAAAGCCCAAACATATACTCTGAGATCTCTGGTTTGACTCACCGTTGCTGTAGAGGAGCTGCAGCTTGTAGTGCGTGCCGTTGTTGGTTTTCTCCCCTGTCTGCTCCTTAGAAAGGGACAGACACACAGACATGCCATTAAGCACATGTGAGGCACAGATAAGTACAGCTGAGCATCCCCACACAGTGTTAAGCACAGCGAGTCTCTCCTAATCCTGTAGCTCGCCCTTCCCTGACAGCAGCACTGAGATCAGAGGGTTGTAGGCTCAGAACCCATGTGGGACCTTTCGTTGTATTCGAGAGCTGAGCGCTTAACCTTGAGCCGGATGTTCTTTGTAGAGGTTGAACTATCATGTCTGATGCAAACTCCTAAAACCCTAAGATCAAATGCAGAGGTCCTCCTCGCAACGAGGTAGCCCCGCCATGGTTATATGTGTGTGTGCAAAGTGTGGAAAGTACTGTATGTGAGACTGAGCAGCAATCGACCTTGACAGAAAAACTTCCTTTCCGCTATCCCTCCCTCCCCCAGGCTCTCCACTAGCCTCTCGCTTCTTCCTTCTCTCCCCCTCTCTGTCTCTTGTTCCCCCTCTTTCTTTCTCTTCTTCTACCTCTACTGGTCTTTCTAAGTGGTCTCAAAGGAATGCTCTCTGGTCCAATAACCCAGGAGGCTGGCATCACGAAGACGAGTGCGAGGGTGGAGGAGAGAGACCGAGAAGGTTGGGGAAGTGGAGAAACTGGGAGACAGTTGCAAGGTGGAAGAAGAAGTAGGGGAAATTAAGATGCATGAAGATGAGTTGGAAAGTAATAGAGCTCCAAACTTAATATCAAACTTAATAAAGTGAGATTGAGGCTGGGAGATAGATGGATGCCTAGCTTCATAAGTTTTGTGAATATACACAGAGGAACATTTATTTCGCCCTGCCATCATTCTACCTTTGCATAATTACAAAGCAAAAACAGATGCCAGGGTAACCATGCAGAAAATGAACTCCTCCACTGCCGTCATATTACTATACGCTGGCCTGGGTGGCACAAAGGGAGCACGCTGACAGCTTTAAGCCCTGGTGTTAGCACTGCCGCCCTCTCCCTCCCTCCCTGCCCATGAAATTCATAGTAAAACTATGTTTGAACTTCAGCTGACAGGACGGTGTCCTCTTGTCTTTCTCACGGGGAGATGTGTTGCCAGTTTAGCAGGCTCTGGCACCACAAGGCAGAAACATCCATCAACACCAGGCATAAGGCTCTCACTGCAGGCTCTTTCTAACTCTGTCTCCACACTGCACTCTTCCTTATTTTGGTCCTGTCCAACCTGAGGAATCCAGCTCACCCCCACAGCAGTATTTAGAGTATGGCAGGGTGGGGGGGGGGAGACTTTGATGATTAGTTCACTGTATAACTTAACAAGAGCAAGCATAATTTGCATTTTAAAAAGTAGTGATGTCCTCCTAATGAGGCAAGCTGCTAATTAGTCATTAGATATTCTTTTTCAATCCCACATCATCAGCTCATTGAGGGAAGAGCTTGTGTAAACACGTAGCCGTCAGCTGTTCGATGTGCTTGGCTATACTGGGGATGGGGAAGATCAAGTTGAGCACCTGGTTACAGCTGAAATACGCTTTAACTAATACAATCTGTGGCTGTTTTTTAGACGATGCTGCTTCAGATTTATGGTTTGGGCTTTAAAATAACTGTGTAGATGATGAAATGAATTGATTACATCCCAAAATAATAGTCATTAAGACAGACAGGAATCCAGAAACCTTAACACACCTTGTCATGCTCAACAAAGTCCACAAACGAAGTCCTCTCCACCTCCACAGGTTGGCCGTGTCTGTCATAGAGCGCCAGGACAAAGTGGAAGAAGTTGGACTTGCGGAGATTTGAGGGCGGCTGCTTCTCAAAGTGAGCTCTTGACAAAGCTACTCCACTGAGGACAAAACAGGGAGAGACAGTCAGTTACAAAGACATCCACATTGTGTTCAAATGTAATACACTGATTTGTACTGATAAATACAAGGGGTTTTTATATATTTAAAAGGACCATTTAACAAAGTAAATACAAATAATTGAAAACTGGCTTTTTAATAATTAAAAATGAAACAACACAGTTGAGACTTTTCTCTGCTTGCAGTAAATCATGATAACTCAGTTAATATGCACAACAAAACATTTAGATTAATTTGCACTTTCAAGGCAGTTATTAATAATGATTATAATTAACATGAATAAGTCATTTTTTAATAATGACATTTTCCATTGATTATAACATTTTTAATTCTCCAATGGATAAGGCCTTGATTTTATCATACAATAATCAGGCATATCAATAATTTGCAAAATAAAAATAATCTAACAATAACCTGAAATGTGCTTACATTTTCCCCATAACTTAAAGTCTACTTTGCTTGTTCAGAAGAAACTGGCGGGGCATGGAAATATATACACAAAACAAGGCAAGAGGAAAAACAAGAAAATCTAAACTTAAACTGAGAAATAAAATATAGATAATAAAATCGACACTTCTGACTTCAACATTAATGGAGCAGCATCATGGTTGAAATGTAAAGTGTTTTTAGTATAAATAGGCTACAGACTATTAAAGTTAAATAACTTTAATATGTGTGCAAATCGCGTGGAAGTCTGCACACAGTCGATTCTGTAAATTCGACTTCGGTCTTATTCAAAATGAATCAAAATAAATCAAAACTTCAGTAGTGTATGGATTTTTTCCTGGCAACCTGAATTGTTTCTTATTAGAAATAATACACTTTGCCCCATAGCGAGTTTTTTTTCCTTTTGATAAATCATTACAACCGTGATATTTCAAACAAGCCCAAATCTTCAGGTTCAATACAATACAAAGTATCGTTTTAATAGCGCCGTTGTTTTATCAGTAATTATTATCTATATTCCATCAGGAATTATGTATTATGGTCATTTACTTTTCGGACCCTACATTGTATCCTGTTTTCTAAACTTTGCACACAATCGGGAATGAGTGCACTGATGTGTGTGTTGGTAAAGAAATGGAAAAACTAACGATTTTAATTAAACATCTGGTGGATGTTGAAAATAAATGTTTTTGTAACAATATAAATACTGTAACTTCTGCAAAGGAGAAATCATAAATGTCATCTGTGTGGCCGATGAAGTGTTCTTTCAGTTTATGAATTACTTAGCTGGTCTGGGGAAATACATTTAGCATAAGTCAGGTTTTCATAAATTGTGGTAAATTGTTTTTCAATTAAATATGTTGACCTTTGTGTGACTTTATTGAAGTAGTGTTGATTAGACCCTCTTAGTTTTACGTGTTGGTAATATAGTTGCCCTGTTGTGTAGGCGACATAACATTTATTAACTCTAAAATAATAATAATCATATTAGGTTCTTTAGACATATTTAAAGACGTTTTATGAGTTCGGGGCAAATAGTTTAAAGAAGACTCCTGTCATATTTGGCAACAAGTAGTTTGCAGGTCTTTCCTGACAAGGTCGACTCTTAATGAGTTAAATGTTTACACACTGTAACTACACTGGGCTCCTGCTGATTACGAAAATAAATGTGCTCATGTAACTGATGTAAAGATCTGGTGAGAAGGTAATGTCAATAGATCAGCTGTACTGTACCTTTGCGCCGCTAAATTAGCATCCACCACGCCGACATTACGCACCCACGACCGGATTGGATCCATCTCTTCAAGACTTCTCTCTTTTAATCCGCTCACTTCTCGTATCAGATGCTCCTGGATGCCAAACATTTAAGCCCTTGCCTGCACGTTTCGGTGCACTTCTTTCAACTTACACAAAACACCAAGAGTTGGAGAGCTAAAGCACTTTGGCAAACAACAGAAGGTCCACCCCAAGGCGCTGCGCTCCTCCAGAGGTTTAAAAAAAACAAATGACCGATGCTGTGTGATGTTCTTTCAGAAACGCCTCAGATAATGATCCACGCTAACTTTCTTTTAAGGCTGAAACGAAGATAATAGATATATTCCACCTCTAATTGGAAGCATTGTCCAAGCGCAAGTCTCCAGCGTCACTTCGAGCGCAAATGGTCACCTGCTCGGTGGCTCCTCACACACTGCAGAGCGACTCAGAATTCAGTCAATACGTGTGTGTAGAAAGTCTTCCTTTGTCAGAGGGCCAGATCGGATCAAAACAGTTGATCCGAGGGCCAGGAAGCTTGCAGTGAACCGCTGTCTTGAAGCATGAATGAGACCCTCTGCCGGGATAGAGCTGGAGGAGGGGCCTTAGTGCCATATGGGGGACCGATTGTTGAAATGGATGCTCTCATTGGTGTAAAGTGCATCCGTTGTTTGGACTTCTGCCAGATTCAGCATCCAACCAGTGACTCTTGAGGCAAAGTTTTCACTCATTAAGTTTGGCCGGGTTGATGATGAAGGGAAAACACACAATTTGGCACATTTGAAGCACACACTTCTCAAATATGTTGAGAAATGTATTTGTGGTGTGACACATGAACGAGTTTCTTTGTAGGTGTGATGATAAAGGGGGGTCTTTACAATCAATATTATTCAACCTCCACATTGTAGACATATGCTAAAAGTGATAGGGTTTTATACTTGTGTTGTAGCCTACTTGTTTTTTTTGTACTTTTTTGTGTATCTATGAATGTGTTTATAAAAGCCACACTTTAAACGTTGGTTTCAATTATTCTGTACATGCTGCCCTGAATGGTCACTACAACAAATCCTGTTAGGTCTGTTCATTCAAGTCAACATCTAACACAAGTGCGCTCTCGACAGGCACGCATTCAGCAGCTCCACCGTCTGCTCCTTTGAACCAGTGATTCCGCTGAGGAGCATCGCATCAGTGTCAGCCGCAACAATGGCCGTCTGGTTGGTCCATCAATCACCGCACAGCGCACAGTGCTGCGCTCTGATTGGACCCTGACAGAGCCCGAACTGAGTTCTCAATCAATACAAAAGACTGGCTTATCAACAGTGGTGTAAAAGTAGATGTACTCAAGTACTACTTAAGTACAATTTTGAGGGACCTGTACTTTACTTGAGAATGTCAGTGTTGTGCAACTTTGTAATTATACTCCATATTTCAAGGTAATTTCTGCTTTTACTCCACATTTATTATATATTTGGTTTCTTTGCAGATTTTGTTTAATGATGTGAAATAGTTTCAACACTTAAATAATACTTTAGTTACACCTGGAGTTACCCTTACAAACTACCTGCAGTATACAAAGGAATTCAAATTAGCTGCACATTTACCATTTGATAAACATTTTAATACATCAATAACTATAATCAAAACATATAATATATATTATTCTGAAATGGGCAAATCTGCATACTTTTACTTTGTGTTACTTTAAGTATATTTTAATGCCAAAACGTTTCTACTTTTACTTGAGAAAGTGCAGGATCTGAGTAGGCTACTTCATCAAACCCACAGAGGTCTTGAAATCAGTTCAAAAATAACGATGTTAAAGAGAGGCTTCCTAAAGTGTTTTTGTAAGGTATCTTTAGCATATAACAAAATGTATTGATGTTATAAAAAGTATGTTGAGTTATTTTTGATAACGTCTGAAGTTTCTTTAGCACGCTGATTTGGGTAATTTCAGGATAAGCAGAAATAAACCTAAATAAAGTAAAAGCCCTGGTTCTTGGAATTATGTATTGATCATAATGTAATTCAAAAAAATGTTTGTGTTTAGGCCCAACAAAATAAAAAAAATGGGCTATACCATGTTTTTGAGCTTTTATTTTTGCAAACTAAAAATTAATTTCCGCTTCTGTTCATCTGGCGTTGAAAAGGAAAGTTTTTTTTCATCCCCTGGTCCTTTGGCCCTTACCGATACTATTGTCTAAGGGTGGAGTTTGTGCGCCCGGACAATGAATGTAAATCTCCCCCCTTTGGATCCCGCCTCAACCCACCATCTGCCAGCGCGGGACAAAGTCAGATGTTCCCCCAATTATGAGAGCAGTCTTGGGGAATCCTGCTGCCGAGTCTACGCCCCGTCTCCGTGTCCCTCACACACTTCCCCACACATGATTGACAGCTCTACTTAACCATGAACAATCTGTATATGATGACACACTTTAATACAAATTCCTCTACTGAAAAGCAAGGAGACGCGATCTAGGTTATCGGTGGTTGGGCTGTCTCTTGTATGAGAAGCAACATTGAATAAACTCGATTGATGCTCAAAAACTCAGGTAGCCTAATCAACCCAGAAAGCTTGAATATATTTGCAAGAAATCAAGGCTTCTGCAGACTCGAATTCACCCAAGGAGAAAATATGAATTACAAACTTGTACTGACTTTTCATTGCTAATGTTGGGTGGTGCCAGACTTCCAACAATCACCTGAGTCATCAAACACATTTGAGTTGTCATAATTATGATCAAACAGGTTTATGTGCCATCACATAAGAATGCTTTGTTAACTCATCTCATATAATTTGTTGGCCTATAATGAACCCACATAGCCTATTATTACCTGCCTTTAGTTGGCCTGTTTTGGAACGCTTGATCTCGTTTGCAAAAACAATCCTTTAATAGATTGTGTTTAAAATGTGTTCTCCCATATCTCATAAACGTATACATGTGCTTATATAATATTGGTTCAAATCGTATTGCTTGCGAAACTGAAGCTGGCTGGAAGTTGTACATGTTTGGTAGATTAAACAGATTAAACAGATCAAGTCTCGTCCTATTATTTGCATTATGTGTGTTTTGTGATGTGTTTCTGCAGCTCAGCCCCACAGGTGCGCCAGGCTCGGCCGTGATTATCATCCCCACCCGCAGGACTGCTGTCTGAATGTGGGGCTTTTCTAAATTGCTGGAGCGGAGAGTCGGGGCGAAAATGGGGGATTAGTCAAACCACAAACGTCTTTCTAATCAATTTAACCCGCTGAGACGGTCAGCCCGTGTGTTTTAGGGAGGAGGTGAGGGGGGAATCAGTGACTGCTAAACCAAACAATGGGGTATCGTGTGCCGCTCGTCCTGCCCAGCATTCCCCTGCTCCCATGGGACACCCGGAGCCACTCTGTGTGGATGGCACTGTGTCCACGGAGGTCAGAAGGGGCGTGGCGTGTGTGGTGTGTGTGTGTGTGTGTGTGCGTGCGTGTGCTTGTGTGCGTGCGTGTGGAGACGCAGCAGCTGGTTTCCGTCCTCCTAGAAAACAACAGAGCTAATGCGACCCACCACGTCTCCCATCGATCGCCATATATTGAGCTGCTTTTTTTGTTGACTTATTTAGGATTTAAGCATGCAGATTAAAGCAGAGTGACCACCTTTAGACTAATTTCTTCATATACAAAAATTATTCTGCTCCAAACATTTGGATTAATCTTTATAAAAGCCCTGTTGTGATTTGGAGTAAAATAATGTCCAATACGGAAACAAAGCACATAGAAGGCTTTTAAAAAAAAATACATAGCAAGTTTTAAAGCCAGTTGTTGATTATGAGTCTATTGTGCTTTTCCAGTTTTATAAAATTTGATATATTTGTATTCTGTTGAATTGGGTGTAATCAAGGGGCAAACTGTGGGGTAGAGCCGGGACGCCAATACAGTCTATGGGTGTAATACATCATTATAGTTCTCCTTTTGAATTACAATCAACCTTTCACCTTCACTGCAGACACTTCAAATCCCTTTCACTCACAGTGAGTGGGGTATTTGTTTACAGCCCACCAAAATACTCCTGTGGTTTAACAATTGTCTGACAAAAACACAACTTCTTAAATATATTAAATTACATATCATTACCTAATATTATAATAACTTTGCTTTAGAAAAAGGGATTGCATTGACCTCCTGCTGAGGAAAAATATCTTAAAAACTGGACTGAGTCTTGATAGTCCATGTGTAAGTGTTTAGAGGGAATAACGTTGTTAGATGTATTTATTGTAGATACAACATTGTGACGACCCCTGCCTTGCTATCACCTGGTGTGTGTGTGTGTGTGTGGCCCTTTAAATATTCTCCCTTTTGCCTATCAGCATTGATTAAGGACACCTGGCTGCCGGTACCAGAGGTTTAAAAGGCCTGAGTCAGTCCCTGGAGCGTTCTCTCCCCCCCCCCCCCCCCCCCAGAGGACCGGACCTCGGAGAGCAGTGTCGTCTATTCTTTTTTACCTTGCCTTTTTGTTTGTCTTTGGCCATATTGAGTTTTGTTTCATAAATACCTTTTCCTACATATTCTTGTCCTTCCCACGCTTTTTGTTATGGCCAAGAGCCAGACCATGACAACATACATAAATATCCATTCCATTTATTTTATTTACTCTAATGGAAAGTATTAAAACGTCTGAAGCTGAATTTGTTCAAAGCACAGATTAAACTTTGTGATGTAGATGTGTTGCTTTGTGTGTCAAGAAGCTCTGGTTTATTTTAAGAACCATTAAGTCCTGTTAGCAGAGCAGAAACCTACTAAAACCACCACAGGTTGTGTCTGCTTTCCTTAAAAGATTGTATGTCAATGCCATCTACTGGTCTGGTTAAGAATATCATCAACTGTGTTTAGGGGGGGTCTGCAAACACATACCATCTCCTGAAGTCTCTGTCATTATAAATATCATTCGAAGGCAGGGTTCAATGTGTACAATTATCATTTATTAACATTCATTTTAAAGTGACTTGCACTATCACAGCAGTTCAAAATAAAAATAAAATCACAGATCAAGTCAAGTAGTTTTCACATTGTTTTTCAGTATGGTATTACTGAATTATAAATATTCCTTCATTCAATACAAAAGCTTTTAGATAATAAATTAATGCTACCTTTTTGTGCTATTCGGTCAGTAGGGCCACAACAACAAAAAAGTTGTTGATGAAGTTGTTATTTTGTGCATAACTGGGCTTTTTCTCCATTTATAGATATAAGTAGAACACTATAATTACTTCAACTAACTCTCAGGACAGCTCTGCTTCACTTGAACCTCTGAAAATGTAAAATCTGAAAATGTAAGGCTTGTCCTGCCTTGGATTTTGGCGCAATTCAGTAAAACCACAATAGAAAATGGAAAGGTGTATTATATCATCCATCGTTAACATTTAAGGGCTTCATATAGGACCGTATGTTTGCAGTCATTTTAGGATGTCATGGGTCTACAGCTGAAGAACATTTTTTTACTCAGTAAACAGAAAATGCCCTGAGAAGGAACTGTCAGCGGTCAGACCGCCGCTGACACCATAGTCAGACACAAGATAGACCTTGTCCCACTTCTCAAGCTTGATGATCATGCTGCCACTTGCTGAGATGTAACCGCTCTGCCTGGTGGTGAATGAGTGCAGAATCCTTTTTCCATTGCGCATCAGATCCAAAGTGGCCTCACGGTTGTAAACGGTGGCGTGGAACTGAAACTCATAAACACCCGGATACTCACACGTAAAATACCCAGTTTTGCTGTCATAGCTTTTCTGTCCATTGTAGATGACATCGGAAAATTTCAAGGGTCCGCCGTCTTTGATGAGGTTACCGAGTCTCATGGAGAAGGCAGAGTTAAACATGGTGCCTGGAGGCCCGGGGGGTCCAGGGGGTCCATTCAGACCACGGCGCCCTCGGGGTCCTGAATAAAAAACAGACATGAGTACAATTATACCAACAGGACCTTTCCATACAACCATTTTAAAGTTATAATTCTAAACGTAGAGTAAAAATGCATAAGCTGTAGTTTTACCTGCGGATCCATTTTGGTTAGATCCTGGGTAATAAAAAGGGGAAACAGTCAGTATTTTTTCAAGGATTATAATGTTGGCACTGATCTTGTTTAGTTTACTGTGTCAGATTACAGGACAAATACTAACCATCATCCTTCCATGCATCAAGGTCAAAAGCTTCGATGTTCGCACATGGGGTGTAACCCGGTCCTCGAGGACGGTACTGGAAGGGTTTTTCTGGGACTTCAGTTATACCAGAGTTGTCACAGATGATTCGGGCAAGTGACGTGTTTTTCAGTGACTCCATTTGGGCCTCAGTGAACACTCCATCGTTCTCCCACCAAAGTCTGAAATTGGACAATTTGTTAAAATATAACAATATTGAATGTAAAAAAGAATAACAACACATACCATTTTCCACATTGTGAGCAATGTCAGTTGTGTAACATACCGGTCTCCCTTGCGAATCTTCTCAAACTGAGTGGCAATCAGGCAGGCAAAGAGAGGTCCCACTCTTCCTCCAGGGACAAAGGGCTCAGCCACTCCTCCAAGCCACACATCGATGTTTCCAGGTGTTCCATAGAGACCCATAAGTTTGGTGGCCAGAACCGTGTTGTTTAACACTTCAGCCAGCTCTATCAGGTTACCTGGCTGTGAAAGGCCACAGAACTTGCGCCATTTGTTGTAGCCTATAAGGAAGTACACAGCTTTAAATTGTTGCCATGTTTTAGGTGTGTGATCTTTAATACCTGTAGGAACAATTATTGTATTCCTAAACAATACATAGGTATAAAAACTAAATTACCAGAGATTCCATGGTCTCTGCCTCTCTGCATGTTAAGGGCAGCCAGATCCAAAGCCAACGTGTTGGTGAATTTGAAAAGCCTGTCCCTTAGCTCTTCAGGCATCATTTGATCCTGCGTGTTCAGCTTGGCCTTACTACCCACAAGGCCCCTCAGAATTGGGTCCAGACCACCTGAGGAACACAATAGATCATTTAGGGTCTAAACTCATTCTCTGATTAGGTAACAACAAACAAGTTAAAGATCTTGGCCAAACCTTCAAAGATGATCCTCCACGGTGTGAAGAAGGCTCTGTGAAGCATAGGGCTGGGGTATGTGGGGTGTTCAACGAATTGCTCATTCAAACGAGGCATAACAGGCGGAATCATCAGGTGAGCAAATCGGTAAGCAGCAGTAGCGAACACATTAGAGATGCCGGGGTCAACACTGTCATCATAACCAGGGTAGGTGGACAGCTGGTTGGCCATGAAGTCTGGACCAACAATGTGAGCCAAGTAGTCTCTGAAAGTGATAACCTGAAAGACAGAAAACATTTTAATGAACCATGCATAATAACGATCCCTTAAATCGTCATTGAAACTTTTTTGTAAGCGATTCAGCTAAACCAATTCCTAACCTGGAAATATGCTCCCATGATTTTGCGTGCCTCTTGGTAGAGCCTTTCTCCGCCCCAGTGAGGATTCAGCTGTGCCAGAGCACGGGCCAGCCGATTGTGCTCACGCAAAAACAGAGTGTGTAAAGTGGTCAACGCAATGTGTTCATTGGAACGCTCATCACCTTAAAAGTTGGATAAAATGTGAGAAAAAGAGCTGTCAGCCTTGTGCAATGCTTGGAATGATCTAACACGTTCAACATTTGTACATCAGTGTGTTTGCTGCCACTCACCAGCCTGAAAGCAGGGCACCTCCTCTGCATTAACATCATTAGTCATGCGAGCTCGGTTGGCACAAATGTTGGACACCATGTCGGAGAAGGGCAGGTACTCACGGCCGTCGTCATTGTACATTTCGTTGACCCTCATCAGGCCATCATCTGAACTGAGATCCCGAAGTAAGCGAGCTTTGCTAGGATCTGAACCATACACCTGACCTACATCAATGAAAGCTGTAAGAGCGTTCATCTGCTGACGGGTGGTGCTGGAACCAAAGATGTGGCCCATTTGTCCAGAACCACAACCTGCGGCCGAGCGGAAGAAAGGCATGCACTCTGCGTCTTCGCCAAAACGCCGGTCGTTGCTAGGAATCTGTTGGGAAGACGAGAAGAAGTTAGCATTCAATGTGTGTGTGTGTGTGTGTGTGTGTGTGTGTGTGTGTGTGTGTGTGTGTGTGTGTGTGTGTGTGTGTGTGTGTGTGTGGTGTGTGTGTGTGTGTGTGTGTGTGTGTGTGTGTGTGTGTGTGTGTGTGTGTGTGTGTGTGTGTGTGTGTGTGTGTGTAGAGAGGCACATTTAATGCTGGATAAGACAGACAAAGACAGAGTTCAAGATTTACAATTATTTCAGTTCAGTTTAAATTCAATGATGTCTGTTTTTTTGTAATGACACTGACCTTAATGGGGAAGCAGGGCTCTGTGCTATCACAGCTCTCGTCACAGTCGATCCCGTTGTTGAATGAGCGGATAACAGGCGAGTGAGGGGTGAAGGTCAGGTCGTGGTCCATCCACTGGCCAAAGATGGTCACCATGAAAGTATAGAGTGGATCGCTTGTCACGTTATCGTTTCCTGTTGCCAGAATTCGGTTTGACACTTCCAATACCTGAAGACACAGTGTAGACAGTGAGCACCTAGTACTACATTCGTCTTTTCTTCATTGTCATTGACCATATGTTAAGGTTTCTTACCAATGGCAGATAGTGATTGTCGATAGTCTTATTATCCCAGCCTCTTGGTTTATAAGTACTATCCTCGTACTCAGCAGGGAGCCAGCGGGTGAAAGGTGTATTGGCGGAGCCAAAAAGGAGGTGTTCCCTATATGCAAGAAATAATAAATGAATTAGTGCTCATCTTATATGTTTTTTTTGTATTTATTTAATAAAAATGATAGGTGGGAAACCTAGGCAGCTGCTTACAACCAATACATACAGTAACATGAAAACTAAAACAGAATCAAACTACTCATGAGTTAGTAGTATGAAAGCTATATGTGCAGTTGTCCACACCTATAGTCAGGGAAATTAAATGTAACGTTTCTATTTAATAGTTGACTCACTGGTTGTTGCAGGTGCTGCTTGCTGTGCGATACGGCGAATAGAAACTCGCCGTGCAGGAAGGGGACCGATGTCGGGGGGAGCAGCCTGTCAGATCAGCGATGACCGCCAGAGTCTCCTCAGGGATCAGATCTAAATTAAGTAAGACACATTAATGACTCAGCTGCAGAGGTGGGAAAAGTTCTCAGATCTTGTACTTGAGTAAAAGTAGAAGTACCAGAGTGTAGTAATCTACAAGTTAAAGTTCTCCAATAAAAATGTGTAAAGTAAAAGTAGCAAAGTGTTTGCATCAAAATGTACTTCAAAAGTACAAGTTCTCATTATGCAGATTGGCCCATTTCAGAATATACTGTACATGTTTTGTTTATTTATTGATGCATTCATGTGTCTATCAAAGATGGTTGAGGTGCAGCTGTTTTAATAACATTGTATTCTTCAGGTTAGCTTGTGAATTTACTCCAGGTATAACTAAAGTTTATTCAAGTGTTTATTACATTTCACATCATTAATCAAAATCTGAAAACAGTAACTAAATATATTTGTAAAATGTAGTGGAGTAAAAATACACGATTTACCTCTGAATTGCAGTGGAGTAGAAGTACAATGTATAGCCAAAAATTGATATACTCAAATAAAGTACCAAAAAATGTTACTTAAGTACAGTGAGTAAGTCTACTACTTTAATAACAATAATAATAATAATAATAATACATCGGATTTGTATAGCGCTTTTCCTAATGCTCAAAGACCTTTTACATAAAATCAGAACGGAAACAATACAAAGAAAACAAAAAACGATATACAGATGTTTCTAAGGAAAGTGACGGGGAGCTGTAAATGTTTCACACCTGTGGCATTGATGGAGCGTCTTCGTCGTCTGTGCAAAGACTTCTGGATCAGCTCCACGGCGTAATGCATGTAGTCTGCAGCGCGCACCGCATTTCGGGTCATCCCAACAGGCTGCTTCAACGTCCGCAGGATGTCTGAGGGACTCACTGCATTCCGCCTCACGCGATCAATGCTCCTGTGTGGTGAGCAGAGACAACATTGATGAATTCATACATTAATAGGAACTAATACCTTCGATTTAGTTCTTCAAAAAGGTTTGTACACTCACACTTTTCTGGAGTATTCGTAAGCTGAGTCAACATTGGCCTTGGCTGCGATCACAATTTTCTCAATCTCAGCTCTGCTCAAATACGATTCTGAAATGCCACATCAAAGACTTTTACAAGATATATTTGTGATGCAATACTGTAACATAAAACTCAAACATTTGAACTGAGATAATTATTTCTGAATCAAGGCAAGTTTATTTATATAGCACCTATAACACAAGGTAATTCAAAGTGTTTTACAAAAAGGAAAAACATTAGGAGCATTAAGAAATAGTGCAGCGGAACACATTATAAAATGACATTTAAAAACTGTCATTATAAAGAGAAGGAGGATAAAATAAACATTAAACAAGCAAATAACACAGGTATAAAAAAAACATTAATAAAAGCTATGTAACCTGAATAGTTAAATTGAAAGCAGCGGCAGAAAGAAAAGTCTTTATCTAAAAAAAGTACAATAAGTCAAATATTTAAATATATCTTAGTGGCTTTTGTAAGCAAGAGGAAGGTGGAAGCACTCACCAGCATTCACCTGGCATTGCAAGCTAAGGTAAAGCCCTGCAGCCAACAGGCACAGAAAACCCTTCATTGCTGCAAAAAAGACAAATATTATCTAGTCAGTGAAGCAAGAGGTGCAAATCTTCAGCCACTCTCAGAAGTGTGTGCTGCATGTAAGTTGTCGGACAATTTATAGC
Source organism: Gymnodraco acuticeps (assembly GCF_902827175.1). Lineage (NCBI taxonomy): Eukaryota > Metazoa > Chordata > Actinopteri > Perciformes > Bathydraconidae > Gymnodraco > Gymnodraco acuticeps. The sequence continues at coordinate 907,230 of NW_022991187.1, forward strand.
CGGTGTGTTGCTTCATTACCGCCCATTTGTTGTCCGGAATTCCCATATTTTCTTCCGCGTTCTCACTCAGCATCCCTGTTGAAGTCTGCCAATTAATGATGATCAGCGAAATAAATAACCTGTCACTCAAAAAATCAATGTAGCAAATCAAAGCTGCATGCTTTCACCGTGTTATGAATCTTGTTTTTCACAGAAGAACAGAAACTCTTAGGGATAGTTAACCCGAGAAAAAAACGTTTTCACACATATTACACATTTTGCGTTGTCATTTATTCGTCAATAATCATTTTCGCTATGCATAAATGTCTTGTTCATATTTATTTGTAAATTCTGCATACATTTATAATATAATACTTTTGGATTAGAGAGCTGCAGCGCTTCACTTTAAGAAATTGTATTCTGAAAATGCTCTCCCTCTTAATGTGTTACGTTACAGTTTTTCCATAACACAAAGTTACATTCCCAAATCTGGATTGTTAATTTTAACTTTTACTGTATGTTTGTGTCTATTCTTTTCAAGCTAATTTCTTGTTTCGAGTTTTGAGTAGGCTATTTATTAAAACATTTTCGAAAAGTGCTTTGTGAATATTATGTGAGTCTCGTCCTACACATAATAAGGTCTACATGATAACGCATTCCACTATTATGTAAATCGATTCCGGTAAAATTACTTTAAGGAAGTTAATCGTGACGTAACATTCAAGTTCCTGAAACTCTAATGATACAGTGGCTGCATTTTTGACATGCCATTGAAAGTCAGCATTGCGATTCCTGCCAAACGAAAACATCTTCCTGAACCAATGCTGAAAAAAGGGTCTGATGTTGTCCTATAGACCCGTGAAATAATTAACAATATCTACCAGCACCTGAGCATTGGATAACAGCTCCTTTAATAACCCGCTAATGTCCAAGCTTTTCAATATGATGACAACTTTTAAGACGATCCCAGCTTTTGAATAAACGAAAATTAATGTGTGCTTCCTTTTTGTTGCGATTCTAAACATATATATTAGGCCTACATATAAATACCACCCAAAAAAACGTATACAATAGGGGAAAATTACTTTTTGTATTACATTTGGATATTAAACGCAATTTTTTGGGGGGTTGCTGTCGGTGTGTTGTTGGTGCACAAACACACACGCAGACACGCACACACACACAATGAGTACTTGTTCTTATCATCTCAACAGATTCCCAGCCGAGACCCTCTGCTTTGGGGCACACACAGAAGACTGCACTTCTTTCTTTTAGATTTATTTGTGCTTTAAGAACTAGAATTCTCATTTTGATGGTAAGCACTGATTCCTATCTGCTATAATTAGGTTTGTGGGCGAGTCTCGTGTTCCACCTTTATTATTAGTAATACCTGCGCATGTCATCAAGTCAAATCTCTACTAACAGAAGCAGCCATTTGACCTCATTGCAGTCAGAGATCACACATCAGATTGACAATTAATGTGCTTTAATAGCAAGCTAAATCACATACCTTGGCCTTTGGTAACCCAGGTGTGTCCATCTTTAAAAGTATGTTGCCCTTTGTTTAAATTATTGATTGTCATGCAATGCCAGCGCCAGAATTTTTCATTTTGTAATCCGATTCTTTTTTGGGCAAAGACCTACAATGTGCTCCCGAAGAATGTTGGAATTGGAACGTTTTCTTTGTTTTGTGTGATCAATTGCAGGAATTAACACTAGAAGACACACATTTCCAAACGGTTTATGCTTGATAAGCTGGGTGGCCTTTTGAATTCTTCTCCACATGTTAGTTGAATGGATCCTGGAACTGTATATGTTGTGAATGAAAGCAAACTGTATCCCAACAGTAGCCTTCAGTGAAATCAAGGTTCATTTTGCAGGCATGTCAGCACACATGGCTGAGTCCAGCAAACAGCTTATAGCTATCATACCTAAAGTTAAAATGTTTTAGCATGAATTCACTCTTGATATCATAACTTGAGCCGGACTATGTTTGATAGGTTTCTGGCATTTTATCAACATGTAGTCATTAGCACGAATAGGATTACAAATTGGCTCAACAGGTTGTGTCTTCGTTCATTCCTCCATACATGAGTAATCCTCTGTACGGCATGGAGATGTCAGATCATTGAGCACTGAGATAATAGTGACACACGACCAGAGATGGGGTCGTTACTAAAAAAAAGTAATATATTACATATTACATATTACTTTTTAAAAAGTAATATATTACACTACTTCGTTACTCTCTACATAAAGTAACTCGTTACTTTACTCGTTACTTTACTCGCAGGGCCGGCCCGCCCCTCCCTACAGGCAGATCACGCAGACTGCGGCGCACCTACAGTGTAAGCGCGCCACAGTTTTGCCTCTGCGAGACTCCACTTGCCCCCCAATTACTATTGCATTAAGGAAGACATAACACAAGTCTTTCTTTGTATATGCTCTAAAATAGGCTACCAGCCTACCACAACAAGCTAACAGTCTGTGAAACGTCAAGACACTAATTAATGAAACCAGTTCAAGACGCATTATTCTTATCATTCTTTATGAGCGCATAACGGTAAGTTATCTAATTACTTATTTATTTAGTATTCCATAACTTAGTAACAGAGATGGTCAAACTAAAGTGGTAGAGACATGGCAGAATTCCTACAATGAAGCGGGGCATTGAACTGTTCACCCGTGAGAGGGCGATCAACAAAAGAGAGCGAGCGGCCCCGTTGAGGGAGTTTACAGATGAGAAGACTCAGCCATGTTTATGCAGCACTGCACGTGGAGATGTGGTCCCGCAAATCGCGCAGATTACATAGGCCTACATGTATATAAACCTGCGGCGGAAACCCCTCTTGTCTGTCAGTGAGTGTGATTATTTTATAAAAGTAACGAAGTAACGCGTGTCGGGGCAATGTTAGTAACGGTAGTGTGATTACTTAACTATAAAAGTAACGCGTTACACTACTCCGTTACCGACAAAAAGTAATATTGTTACACCCAACTCTGCACACGACCTGCAATATTTTATACTTTCATTTGAGCAGTTAGATTTTCTTTTCATTAGCAGTTCATACTCATAGGCCGAGTCCACTGCAAACTTTAATCACAATCTCTTTAAATGTTGATGTCTTGTAAACTCCTGAAGCTATAATGCAGGTTAATTCAGGTGAACAATATCACTGTAAACCTTGCTGTAGGAACTGTTATGTCATGTTAAATGTTCTTCTGTGAACATCTTATTCAGCTTTATTTAAATAACTAAATAGACATTCGCAAGTGTGAATAATAAAGCTTTAACAAATGCAGCTCAAAGTGCTTTACAAAATGACACATGTTAAAAACAAACAACAACAAATTCCCCTCAGATCATCTGCCAAGAACTTTAAAGGTGCAGCAAAAATAACATCTGATCAGGCCAAGAGACACAAGGAGGTAACACGTAACACAAATAACATCTGATCAGGCCAAGAGACACAACAAATATTTAACAAAAATAAAAGAAACTCGTAAAATCATAATGGTCTGCTTGTTTTTGCAAAGATCACATGCACCGGAAAGCTGAAACGTTGACTTTGATTAAATGTAATGAAAGCTTTAGCGCAAGTTCAATAAGGAAGACCTAACAATCGTTCTGCATCTGGACCCGGTGACGACATTACCTATTGACGCAGCAACCACTGTAAGTTATATTCTTGTTTAATTAGACTTCTCTGTTTCATTTATTCGACTCTGTATAAATTGTTATTGTAGCTTTAACGGCTAAATCGCGTTTGAGAGATTTTAAATCTCAGATCTGCTCAGGCGAAACCTGCTTTACAGGTCTCAGCACTCAAGCCTGCATTAATATAGGCACGGCCAGTCTATTGATAGCGTGAAGTACAACCGCGTGACTCAGTCATTTTGTACCTTAAAAAGCATTTAAATACCGCATTTAAAATCTGATGAACTCAGTGTGCATCTGGACCCGGTGACGACATTACCTATTGACGCAGCAACCACTGTAAGTTATATTCTTGTTTAATTAGACTTCTCTGTTTCATTTATTCGACTCTGTATAAATTGTTATTGTAGCTTTAACGGCTAAATCGCGTTTGAGAGATTTTAAATCTCAGATCTGCTCAGGCGAAACCTGCTTTACAGGTCTCAGCACTCAAGCCTGCATTAATATAGGCACGGCCAGTCTATTGTCGCCCATCAGCTGTAGATAGTTAACTAATTAGAGGGCCATGGCCCTACAGCTGTGTGAACTGAGCAATCAGGCGTCCATTTTTGGGTAGCTCTTTCCTGGAGCATCAGCTTCAGCGTCAGACAGCCGAGAATGGACCTGACAAAGACATTGGAGTCCTGCGGGAGTAAGACTGACAAAGACATTGGAGTCCTGCGGAGTCACGAGGGAGTCAAAGAGGAGGCAAATCCTACTCTGATTGAGCTGTGTCTTATTTATCTTTTCTTTAGTTTTCTAGCCCCTCATGCTATAATCATGTGTATTTTCTCCATTCCTGTTCATGTGTCTTCTCTCAATTATCACTGGCCCCGTGTATCTCCTAATCGATATAACCGGCCTGCTCTCGTCTATCCCACGTGCTCCACTGAGATCCAACATCTAGTTTCAGGTGGCCTGTGGAATTGCCAGTCAGCTGTTCCCAAGGCTGACTTCATCTCTGGCTACGCCTCCCTGCAGTCTCTGGATTTCCTTGCTCTCACTGAGACCTGGATTACTCCATCCAACACATCCACCCCAGCAGCTCTCTCCACTGTATATTCCTTCTCCCATACACCCAGACCCACTGGCAGAGGAGGTGGCACTGGTCTCCTGCTATCTCCCAAATGGAGCTTTTCCCTCTTCAAGCTACCTAACTTCACTCCTTCCACCTTTGAATTCCATGCCGTCACAGTAACCCATCCTATACAGTTAACCATTGTTGTTCTCTACCGTCCACCAGGCGCCTTGGGGAACTTCTTGGAGGAATTAGATAATCTCCTCTCACTCATCCCTGAAACTGGCCCTCCCGCTGTACTTCTCGGAGACTTCAACCTCCAGACGGGGAAGATAGACGAACTAACATCTCTGTTAACCGCCTTTGCTTTCTCACTGTCTCCGTCCCCACCGACTCATAAAGCTGGTGTTACAGCCGCTGCTACCTTGTGAGCTTAAGTCTGTTTGTGTATGTAAATGAGCTGTGCAGTTCCTCTGCTGTCATTGGCCGTCCCGGACCACTCAACAGCCGCGGGGATTGGACAGACGTCGCCCAACCCCTGCTCGCTTCTGCCACGTCATCCGGGGGAGGAGTATAAAGGCTGAGCACGGACAACAGTCGGGAGGCTCTGTATTTTGTGTCAGATGCCTCAACCCTATCCTTGTGATAAGCCTTCTTTCTGTGAATTCTGAGATTTAGCCGTGTGTCTTTTGTATTAGCTCCACTGATTAGCAGTGTCTGTAGTAGGGTTCTAGGCGAGCACACTGAGTAGCAGTGTGTCGTCGGGTTCTGTGTTAGCGTAGGGATTTTGTGTGTGTGTATACTGCTTAGATCCAGGTTGATTAGCACCTGTCGACCAGCATTCCTGTGTGTTTATACTGCTTAGATCCAGGTTGGTTAGCACCTGTCGACCAGCATTCCTGTGTGTTTATACTGCTTAGATCCAGGTTGATTAGCACCTGTAGACCAGCGTTCCTGTGAGTGGATATTGCGTAGAGCCAGGTGATTAGCACCTGTAGACCCGCACCAGCTGTGTGTTTCCACAGTCCCGTTTTGTTTATTGTTTGTTTCCACTTTAGTAGTGAGATTTGTTTTTCTTTGGGTAGCGGGGCAACTCTCTTTTGGAGACCCTTTGTGTTGTGTTATAGTGACAGATTGACCCGTGTTGTGGGGCCAATCTGTGTGGCCATCATTTTACTTAGTTTCATTCATAAATAAAACCACCGGTAACAAATATACCAAATCCAATCTGGTCGTGTCGTTTCCCGTTTGTACCCTAGCCAAGTGGGAACGTAACAGCTGGCAATGTCCTTGATCTCATATTCTCAAGGAACTGCTCTACTTCTAACCTCTCTGTAAACCCGCTCCACACATCCGATCACTTCTTCATTTCATTCTCTCTATCCCTTTCCAAACATAACAAACTAATCTCTTCCCATCCTGCACTTGTCCGCCGTAACCTTCGCTCCCTCTCCCCCTCTACCTTTGCCTCGTCGGTGCTCTCAGCCCTCCCTTCCTCTGATTCGTTCCATCTCCTGCCTCCAAACTCTGCTGCAGAAACTCTCCTCTCTACTCTCTCATCCACTCTGGACTCGCTCTGTCCTCTCACATCTCGGCAGGCTCGTCAGTCCCCTCCTGCTCCCTGGCTAAATGATGCACTGCGTGCTAATAGAACCGTCCTTAGGGCAGCAGAGCGGAAATGGTGGAAATCCAAACACCGTGACGACCTCCTAACCTATCAGGCTCTCCTCTCCTCTTTCTCTGCTTCGATCTCTCAGGCAAAAAGCACTTTCTTTCAAGATAAGATCCAATCTTCCTATTCCAATCCTAAAAAACTATTTTCCATCTTCTCCACCCTCTTGGACCCTCCAAAAGCTCCTCCCCCCTCCTCACTTCTGTCAAGCGACTTTGTTACCCACTTTGAAAAAAAGGTTGATGATATTCGCTCTTCTTTTTCTGACTCACCTTTACTCACCGCTGGGTCACCAGACCCTCCTTCCACCAACACACTTACCTCCGTTTCCCCTCTCTCTCCAAGTGAGGTTCTTACCCTCATTACCTCTGCCCGCCCTACCACCTGTCCTCTGGACCCTATCCCTTCAAACCTCCTTCAGACTATCGCTCCTGATATTCTACCGTTTCTCACCCATTTCATCAACACTTCTCTAACTTCTGGTCACTTTCCAAACAGTCTCAAGGAGGCAAGAGTAAACCCTCTCCTAAAGAAACCCACTCTCAACCTGTCTGATGTTATAAACTACAGGCCTGTCTCTCTCCTCCCGTTCCTGTCTAAATCACTTGAACGCGCTGTCTTTAAACAACTCTTCTGTTATCTCAATCAGAACAACCTTCTGGATCCGCACCAGTCTGGTTTCAAGGCAGGTCACTCCACAGAAACTGCTCTCATTGCTGTCACGGAGGAACTGCACACTGCCAAAACTGCATCCCTCTCCTCTGTCATCATCCTATTGGACCTGTCTGCCGCATTCGACACGGTGAATCATCAGATCCTCCTTCGCACTCTCCAAAAACTTGGAGTTTCAGGCTCTGCACTTTCCCTCCTCACCTCATACCTGAAAGACCGTACCTACAGGGTGACTTGGAGAGGGTCTGAGTCCGACCCTTGTCAATTAACTATGGGGGTCCCTCAGGGCTCTGTTCTTGGTCCCCTCCTCTTCTCCCTGTACACAAACTCGCTCGGATCAGTCATTAGCCCGCATGGTTTTTCTTACCACTGCTACGCTGATGACACCCAATTAATTCTGTCCTTTCCCCGCTCAGAGACCCAGGTCGTTGCACGCATCTCTGCTTGTCTAGCTGACATCTCTCAGTGGATGTCTGCTCACCACCTCAAGCTCAACCTTGACAAGACTGAGCTGCCTCTTCCTCCCGGGAAAAGATTGTCCCACTCTTGACCTAACAATCAACATCGGCACCTCAGTTGTTTCCCCGACTCAGACTGCAAGGAATCTGGATGTGACCCTAGATAACAACCTGTCCTTCACTGCAAACATCGCTGCTACAACCCGTTGCTGCAGATACACGCTTTACAACATCAGGAAGATACGTCCCCAGCTGACTCAGAAAGCGACTCAGGTTCTGGTCCAGGCTCTCGTCATCTCACGCCTAGACTACTGCAACTCCCTCCTGGCTGGTCTACCTGCATGTGCCATCCGACCTCTGCAGCTCATCCAGAATGCAGCGGCTCGTCTGGTCTTCAACCTTCCTAAATTCTCCCACACCACGCCGCTCCTCCGCTCCCTTCACTGGCTTCCGGTAACTGCTAGAATCCACTTCAAGACACTGGTTCTTGCTTACCATGCTGCGAATGGATCTGGCCCTTCCTACATCCAGGACATGGTTAAACCGTACACCCCAGCGCGTGCACTACGCTCTGCATCAGCCAAACGACTCGTTGCGCCCTCGCTGCGAGGGGGACCCAAGTTCCCATCGGCGAAAACACGTGGGTTTGCTGTCCTGGCTCCAAGATGGTGGAATGAGCTCCCCATTGACATCAGGACGGCAGATAGCTTGCACATCTTCCGGCGCAAACTGAAAACTCATCTCTTTCGACTCCACTTCGAGCGTTAGAACTATTAACGAAGCACTTTTATACTAATAAAGGACTGGCTTACCTAAAGCCAGTTGAGTAGCACTTGAAATGTTTGGCTCTATGAAACCTGATGTACTTATATGATTCTGTTTTCTTCAAGGTTGTGTCTTCCTGGTCGAATGTACTTATTGTAAGTCGCTTTGGATAAAAGCGTCAGCTAAATGCAATGTAATGTAATGTAATGTTCTTCTCTGACATCATTACCAAAAACAAAAACAACGCACGTGCCTTGTTTGCTACCGTCGACAGACTAACTAACCCCCCAGTGTCAGTAGCCTCTGAATTTCTATCCACCAGGGCGTGCAATGATTTTGCCTCCTTCTTCACTGACAAAATTCAGAAAATCAGACAAGCAGTCAGTGCCTCTCCATCAGGAACAGCAAATGTGTTGTCTCTGTGTCCACTTAACATCAATTCAGACATCATGACACAATTCCATCAGATTAATGATAAAAACCTAGAGGACATTATACAACTTCTGAAATCCTCCTCCTGCTGCCTTGATATTATTCCAACAGGATTTTTCAAAGATGTTTTACCTTGCATGGCCTCAGATCTACTTCATATAGTAAACAAATCTCTTCACTCAGGTATTTTTCCACAGGCCCTGAAAACTGCAGTCATTAAACCGCTCTTAAAAAAGAATAATCTAGATGCTTCAGTAATGAACAATTACAAGCCCATATCAAACCTCCCATTTCTAGGTAAAATCATTGAAAAAGTTGTTTTTCAACAGTTGAGTAATTTCTTGCATTCAAATAACTGTTTCGATGTGTTCCAGTCAGGCTTTCGTCCAAACCACAGCACTGAGACTGCTCTTGTAAAGGTCTTTAATGACATCCACTTAAACACAGACATTGGCAGAACTTCAGTGTTAGTATTATTAGATCTCAGTGCTGCGTTTGACACTGTTGACCACAACATATTACTAGACCGACTGGAAAACTAGGTGGGACTTTCGGAAACAGTTCTAAATTGGTTTGAATCCTACTTAAAGGACAGAAACAACTTTGTTTCTATAGGTAAATACACATCTGAGTTGACAAATATGACATGTGGGGTACCTCAAGGCTCCATCTTGGGGCCTCTTCTCTTTAACATCTACATGCTACCACTGGCTCAGATAATGAAAAACAACAAAATAAGTTACCATAGCTATGCAGATGACACACAAATTTACGTAACAATTTCACCAGGAGACTATGCTCCAATTCAAACATTGAGTAAGTGCATTGAACAAATCAATGACTGGATGTGTCAGAACTTTCTCCAATTAAACAAAGATAAAACTGAGGTAATGGTTTTTGGAGCCAAGTCAGAACATATCAAAGTTAGCGCTGAGCTTCAGTGTGCCAGAAATCTAGGTGTAGTCATGGACTCTGACCTGAGTTTCAACAGTCACATTAAAACAGTTACTAATCAGCCTACTATCACCTAAAGAACATATCTAGGATTAAAAGACTAATGTCACAGCAGGATTTGGAAAAACTTGTCCATGCTTTTATCTTCAGTAGACTCGACTACTGCAATGGTGTCTTCACAAGTCTCACTAAAAAATCTATTAGGAAGCTGCAGCTGATTCAGAACGCTGCTGCTCGAGTCCTCACTAACACCAAGAAAGTGGATCACATCACTCCTGTTCTGAAGTCTTTACACTGGCTTCCTGTGTGTCAAAGAATAGATTTCAAAATACTATGATTTGGGCACATTTCCTGCACAGACAAAGTTAATAATAATTGTAATATTCCGTGCCTGTAAACTGGAGGAGAACACTGGCATTTCTCCTCCTACTTGAAAGACTATGGAGGGATAGGGTCTTCAAAATTAGTTTATTTTGTGGATGGGCCGGATGCTGTCACCGTTCCACTTCCTGCCCGGCGCCTCTGCAACGCCTCACATCGAAAAATAGACTTGAATCGTATTTTGAGTGGAACCCAGCGCCGAGACGCTTCTGGGACGCTTCTGAGCCGTGCGGAGGGGTCGTCGTTACGTCACTTGGTTCCCGGAAGAATTTTTTTGAAAAAGAACATCCCCAACGAGGCGTTCTGGGGCAGCATAGACAGGTATTTTCTGTGTTAGAGTTTTACTCGCTACAGGGTGTACTTTGAGGTTTGGTGACTCTGCAGACCGTTTACATGCATAACAACCTTCATAACACACAAGGGGACGGGTAATAACCGGAAAAGCATGACATGGGACCTTTAAACATTCTATCAATTTATTATCAATTATCTTGATATTAAGACCTTTTAGCAGCGCAAACTTTCAAGGCTGGCTATTTTAGACGAAACATTTCTTGGCAGCCTTTCTTCTTTTTTTTTTTATCCCTGTGAGTATGATAGAAATGTGTTGAGTTATGAAAACACCCAGTAGAGATGGGTGTCGGCCATCACTAACACAAAGGTTTATTTTTGTTTCATTTATAACTGTGAAAACAACTACTGTTTTTCTTTGTTCTGAAGTCTTTACACTGGCTTCCTGTGTGTCAAAGAATAGATTTCAAAATACTGCTGCTGGTTTATAAAGCACTGAATGGTTTAGGCCCAAAATACATTTCTGACCTCCTGCTAAATTATGAACCATCCAGATCTCTCAGGTCTTCAGGGACTGGTCAGCTTTCAGTTATTATGCTCCAAATATCTGGAACAAACTCCCAGAAACCTGCAGGTCCGCTGCAACTCTGACTACTTTTAAATCCAGGCTGAAGACTTTTCTTTTTGTCGCTGCTTTTAATTGAACTATTCATATCTTAGACTGCACTGTAAATTTTATCCATGCACTTTTTCTTTTAATGTTTAATTGAACTATTCATATCTTAGACTGCACTGTAACTTCTATCCATGTATTTTTTCTTTTAATGTTTCTTTTATTATCTTTTCTTTTTAATGACTGATTTTAAATGCCATTTTCTGAATGTCTTTCATTTTTTGTAAAGCACTTTGAATTGCCTTGTGTTGAAAAGTGCTATATAAATTAAATAAACTTGCCTTGCCTTGCCTTGCCTTGCCTAACACGAGTCACTTACACGTCACTCTATGGCTCCCTTCTCCCCTCATTAAATACGAGGGCGTCACCCCTCAGCAGCCAATCGCTGCACATGCTAAATTCCTTAAATGCCTGCTCTTCCTCCCTGTCAGTTGTCATTGCAGATGATTACACGCAACCCGCCTCCACCCCTCTCGCCTCCCGTCTCCTTCAGGACAAAGCTAAACCTTCCTCCTTCAGACCGGTCTCACCTACTCATCACCACCACCAGTGTCTAGACCCCGGGGATTTCATCGGAGCGGTTCTTTCCCTCCCGAATGATTATCCTGCAAACCGGGGCCTAATCGCCAAACACCATTACATTCTCCTGTTGTATTATCGTGGCAATCATTTCATTCATATGACGTGTAAACAATAAATATGTAATTCTTACATCACGTCTCTCCGGTTTGAAATACAGTTGCAAGAAAAAGTGAACCCTTTGGAATTACCTGGATTTCTGCATAAGTTGGTCATAAAATGTGTTCTGATATTCATCTAAGTCACAACAATAGACAAACACAGTCTGCTTAAACTAATACCACACAAACAATTATATGTTTTTATTGAACACACCATGTAAACATTCACAGTGCAGGGTGGAAAAAGTATGTGAACCCCTAGGCTAAAGACTTCTTCAAGAGCTAATTGGAGTCAGGAGTCAGCCAACCTGGAGTCCAATCAATGAGACGAGATTGGAGGTGTTGGTTAAAGCTGCCCTGCCCTATAAAAAATACACACCAGCTTTGAATTTGGTATTCTTAAGAAGCATTGCCAGATGTGAACCATGCCTCGCACAAAAGAGCTCTCAGAAGACCTACGATTAAGAATTGTTGACTTGCATAAAGCTGGAAAGGGTTACAAAAGTATCTCTAAAAGCCTTGATGTTCATCAGTCCACGGTAAGACAAATTGTCTATAAATGGAGAAAGGTCAGCACTGTTGCTACTCTCCCTAGGAGTGGCCGTCCTGTAAAGATGACTGCAAGAGCACAGCGCAGAATGCTCAATGAGGTAAAGAAGAATCCTAGAGTGTCAGCTAGAGACTTAAAGAAATCTCTGGCACATGCTAACATCTCTGTTGACGAATCTACGATACGTAAAACACTGAACAAGAATGGAGTTCATGGGAGGACACCACGGAGGAAGCCACTGCTGTCCAGAAAAAACATTGCTGCACGTTTGAAGTTTGCTAAAGAGCACCTGGATGTTCCACAGCACTACTGGCAACATATTCTGTGGACAGATGAAACCAAAGTTGAGTTGTTTGGAAGGAACACACAACGCTATGTGTGGAGAATCCAAAGGGTTCACATACTTTTTCTTGAAACTTTTTTCAACACATTTCATATCACTATTAGTTTAGTTGAAAGCAATATTAATTTGAACCTAATATTGTGTATTTCAACTTAATATTATTGCTTTCAACTAACCTGAAACAGTTATGTGAAATCTGCTGTCATGTAACATTTAATCAAAGTCAACGTTTCAGTTTTTTCAGTGCAGCCAGCATTGACATAATCATATTTTCTATCAAATATAATTTGTCATATTTTGTAATCATGATAAACAAACATTTACAGTTTTGTATATATTTAAATATCATATCTTTGCGAATTTATTTTATAGATGTGTATTTTACTGAACTATTCAATTCAGCACTGCCTCGAACATGATGTGCATAGTCTCCGATTGTTTGACTGTTTCTAAAAAAAATCACTGCAATACACCTGAACTAACCTGAATATTTTTGTTTGAATGATGCTCAGTTTAGCCATTAGCGCATCTCTGAAAAATGTACACAGGGGAAGACAGACTTTTTTGGCAACTGCACAGATTAAAATAAAAATGTAGCCTATTTATTTTTGCGCTGCACTGTAACGTTCATTCTCATGTTTTATTACATTTAGATCCGGGGTGTCAAACTCAAATACACAGTGGGCCAACATTTAAAAATGGGTACTAGTCGAGGGCCGGACTGGTTCAATGTTTATTGCAGAACTTATTGAAATGAACTTATTGCACATATTAAACCTGGAACTAACAAAGCTTAAATTATTGCCTATAAAAACAACATTAAATAATCAGTTGCATTCATTTCTTATGGCTCTATCTGCAGCTTTTCCAGAGTCATTTCTTATGATTACATTTTTCCACAGGCCAACAACAGCTTCAACAAAACTATTTCCCTCAAAGAGAAAACCAAACATGCCCTGTTGTCTCAAGAAACAAAGTGCAGAAGGAAACATCCATTAAACTCAGTGTGCTCTGTGATGCTAGCTCAAGCCAGATACTTGGCATCTCATCTTGGATGCAAGGTCATCAATGTTTGGGCTCAGGCTCTGAGCTGAGGAAACCCTCAGGGTTGAGTGAAGGTGTGCGTGCAATATACCGGAGGGCCAGATCTAATAGTAATTAGAAGGCTCTATTTAGCCTTCTGGTTTAGTTCTGCTCATTGCAAGTTAACCGGCAAAAAAAAGAAGGTTCAGGAACCATAGGCAGAAGTGACTTGGCATCCATTCAGGCAGGTGGCCTTTCTGATTTTGTTAATTGACTGCATGACAAACTTAAACCAACACATGTAATGTAATACAAATACATCAAAAGACTTGACATTAAAGCTATAAATCATAAGAACAATGAGTTTGAATAATAATATGTTACAGTTTGTATGTAACATTATATGTTATGTTTATATTAGATTTTGTTAAGGTGACTTCTCAAATCGGATGAGAACGCTGTTGCTCTTGTCAGTAGTTGTTTATAGTATTATAATGTGATTGTAAGTTGCACCTTTGATGGAAATACAGGAACATTCAAATACATTTCCATAATTAAAAGCTGTCCTTGACAAAAAGATATTCACTCGTGTGTCTTACGAACTAAACAACGACTAACTTAAAAATTACAAAATAGATTGAAATCAAACACTTAAGAAATTCTTCAGATTTATAAAAGTTACAGGCTTGGAGGTGTGTATATATCTCTCTTGCCCTATTCGTTCACCCCAGCTGACACAGAAAAACCTTTCTGTCATGGAAAAAAAGTGCGTGACTTACTAGAAATATTTCCCTCATTGAGTCTTCTCATTGTGTTGACTGATACAGATACATGTTAATTCCCCATTGTTCGGGAGGTTATAAGGAAGGCTCTTCATTTCATTACTAATTTTTCTCTCCTGTATTCATTGTATAGTCTGATTGTTTTGCAAGCTGGTCATGTCATTGTAAGTGGCTACTGTCAGGAATGCGGGAAAAGAAAAAAATGATTCCATATAAACTGTCAATAACAAATTGGCTTTAACCTGTGTGCCTGCTGTCTACGGAAATAAACTCACTAACTTAAACCGACAATATTTAGATTAAACGTTGAAGGAACTATCTCACATCATGTTATGTGCAGGTGTGCATATCTCCGCTGTCCTCTGGCATGGAAACTGTGTAACTTTAGTGCTGTTTTTGAGTCTTTTTCCTCCTTTACACTTCTCATTGTGTTGACTGATGGCCCATTTTGTTTTCGCTCCCCTTTTTCAGGATGAAAGGGAGTCATTTAGTTTAATTTCAGATTTTTCTCACTTGTACATGTGTTAATAGTCAGGGGTTGTTTTTGCAAGTTACTATTGTGATTGCGAGTAGCTACTGTGCTCAGGAATGCAGGAAAAAGTAAATAATTTGTCATGATTACAAGCAGGCAGGAGAAGCATTTGGTGACCCTAAATGTATTTTTAAATCCAACGAATGTGCCCCCCAAGGTATCCTTACATAGGAGAATGGCAAGGTGCAGTTCCAAATCAGATGCCCTTCATGCTAGTAAACTTTCTGCGTGCTGGTGCCAAACACAATGTAGCTGTTGCCGGTTTCATCCATTTGGATTTTCCCATCAGACAGCCAGAGTATGTCAAATGTCAAACTGTCTCTTATACTGTCTGACAACGCCACGCAGTTCTTCAAGTTCATCCTATATATAGTTTCGGGCAGATTGAATAACCAGACTACTGAGACTCTGACAAACGTCTGCTGATGATCATAAATCATTCAGTATCTATACTGTGTGTAGGCCTAAACCAGCTGAGGAAGGGTTTTGTTATGAACATTTTGAGTTTATATTTTACCATGCATGTATATGATGGCACATGATGCACATACACAAAAGAAAGACTCCCCACATCATTTACTATTTTTTCTCACCCTAGAGAGATCTTCATCACGTTTTCTCTACTGAAAAAGAAAACAGAGTGATCGTTATCACATTTTCTTGACTTAAAGGCAAGGCAAGGCAAGGCAAGTTTATTTATATAGCACTTTCCAACACAAGGCAATTCAAAGTGCTTTACAAAAAATGAAAGAGATTAAGAAAATGGCATTTAAAATCAGTCATTAAAAATAAAAGCTAATAAAATAAACATTAAAAGAAAAAATACATGGATAAAAGTTACAGTGCAATTAAACATTAAAAGAAAAAGTACATGGATAAAAGTTACAGTGCAGTCTAAGATATGAATAGTTCAATTAAAAGCTCCAAAAAAAGCTTAAAGAGCAATTTTTGACACATTTGCTCCACTGGAATGGCTTCTATCATATGTTCTACATTGGAAAGGGTATCGTATCATAGGGTTTGGCCTCAGTAGTCATATGATTATCTTGAATGTTGACTACCTTACGGGAAAGATGGGAGTGCCATGTGTTTACATGTTCTGCATCACTTACTGTTGTTTCTGGGTTTCACTACCTGGAAGCCTGCCAGTCTTGAGACACACGAAGTATGTGGGATTTCCCATTACAAAATAAACTTGTTCTTAAAAATTTATCAATGGCTGTAGCTCACATGGTGCACGCAGACTTCGTCTATCATTATCCCATTTCATGATAACTAAACATCATATTTTAATAAATGTCCTCAATATCTCACAATTCTGACTGATGTCTTGTATTACAGTATGTTATAGTAATTCAATCCAACAAGTATTATTTATTGAATTATACAGCAGCATCTCTTCACACCAAGTTATTATTCTAGAGATTTGTATGTCTTTTTTAGTGGAACTGATTTTTTTATGATGCAACCATAATAGTTTTTTTGCCAATTTGCTAAGATTGTTTTCCGAATTCAAGATATTGTATTTTATGTTTACTTGTAATAAAAAAGGAAAAGATTCTGGTTTTAAAAGGCGTTAATATACTGTGTAGTACACTTTGGTTGGAGCTCAATTCAAACTTAAAGATTTGTTGTGATATGGTGTCATCTGGCAAAAATATGATTCATGTGTTTGAACCATAGACTGTATATATTAAGGGTTTCACACTTTTTAGCCGACCAAACCAACACAAACTTCTCAACAAAATCTTCAACAGCAAATATAGAGTCCTGAAAACGTATTCTCTCTCAGACTCAGTAAGGGATTTTAAACAACAACGTTTTCATGTTCTACAAATAAGTCACGCTTAAATGTTCAAACTCTTGCAGTCGAAAGTGTGTACTCGTCCTCTCCTTGGTTTGAACCATAGACTATAAAGGTTTGAACATTGAATGCTATTCTTTTTTGAATAAGATCTGAAATAAACATTTCCCCCAAATGTTTGAGCTGAGGGTAATAAAACTCGCTAGCCAAAGTAAAGATGTCTCCTGTGATGGACCAAATGATATTTCAAATAACATCTTCATTTATGGACACCTATGATTGGCAGGGATAATGCGAGACACGGAACAGGAGGACAAATCAGAGGTGCTTAACTGGAAAAGCAGCTTCATCAAGAGGTTCTGGTATGCAAGGACATTTCGAGCAATTACAACAGCTCCATCAAATGACAGAATGGAACAAACACACACACCTACTCACTCACACCCATACTAACTGTGGGTTTTCTCTGGAAGTTTTTCCTTGTACGATGTGAGGGTCTAAGGACAGAGGGTGTTGTTTTCTCATACTGATATTCTGAACAATCTGTGCTGTTGTATTTGCTGTAAAGTGTCTCTACTGTAGGCTATTTTTATTATATGTACAGCACTTTGGCTCGACCAAAAATCGTTTATAAATGTGCTATATAAATAAAACTTGATTTGATTTGATACAGACTCAGACACACACACACACACACACACCTACTGTATACTCACTCACACGAGCCTGCGCACGCACATGCATACAGATTCAGACACATACACACACACATTACATTACATCGCATTTAGCTGACGCTTTTATCCAAAGCGACTTACAATAAGTACATTCGACCAGGAAGACACAACCTTGAAGAAAACAGAATCATATAAGTACATCAGGTTTCATAGAGCCAAACATTTCAAGTGCTACTCAACTGGCTTTAGATAAGCCAGTCCTTTATTAGTATATAAGTGCTTTGTTAATAAATCTATCGCTCGAAGTGGAGTCGAAAGAGATGTGTTTTCAGTCTGCGCCGGAAGGTGTGTAAGCTTTCTGCTGTCCTGATGTCAATGGGGAGCTCATTCCACCATTTTGGAGCCAGGATAGCAAACCCACGTGTTTTTGCTGATGGGAACTTGGGTCCCCCTCGCAGCGAGGGTGCAGCGAGTCGTTTGGCTGATGCAGAGCGTAGTGCACGCGCTGGGGTATACAGTTTAACCATGTCCTGGATGTACGAAGGGCCAGATCCATTCGCAGCATGGTAAGCAAGTACCAGTGTCTTGAAGTGGATTCTAGCAGTTACCGGAAGCCAGTGAAGGGAGCGGAGGAGCGGAGTGGTGTGTGAAAATTTAGGAAGGTTGAAGACCAGACGAGCCGCTGCATTCTGGGTGAGCTGCAGAGGTCGGATGGCACATGCAGGTAGACCAGCCAGGAGGGAGTTGCAGTAGTCTAGGCGTGAGATGACGAGAGCCTGGACCAGAACCTGCGTCGCTTTCTGTGTCAGCTGGGGACGTATCTTCCTGATGTTGTAAAGCGTGTATCTGCAGCAGCGGGTTGTAGCAGCTATGTTTGCAGTGAAGGACAGGTTGTTATCTAGGATCACACCCAGATTCCTTGCAGTCTGAGTCGGGGAAACAACAGAGGTGCCGATGTTGATAGTCAGGTCAAGAGTGGGACAATCTTTTCCCGGAAGGAAAAGCAGCTCAGTCTTGTCAAGGTTGAGCTTGAGGTGATGAGCAGACATCCACTGAGAGATGTCAGCTAGACAAGCAGAGATGCGTGCGACGACCTGGGTCTCTGAGCGGGGAAAGGACAGAATTAATTGGGTGTCGTCAGCGTAGCAGTGGTATGAAAAACCATGCGGGCAAATGACTGATCCGAGCGAGTTTGTGTACAGGGAGAAGAGGAGGGGACCAAGAACAGAGCCCTGTGGGACCCCCGTAGTTAATTGACAAGGGTCGGACTCAGACCCTCTCCAAGTTACCCTGTAGGTACGGTCTTTGAGGTATGAGGTGAGGAGGGAAAGTGCAGAGCCTGAAACCCCAAGTTTTTGGAGAGTGCGAAGGAGGATCTGATGGTTCACCGTGTCGAATGCAGCAGACAGGTCCAACAGGATGATGACAGAGGAGAGGGAGGCTGCTTTAGCAGTGTGCAGTTCCTCAGTGACAGCAATGAGAGCAGTTTCTGTGGAGTGACCTGCCTTGAAACCAGACTGGTGCGGATCCAGAAGGTTGTTCTGATGGAGATAACAGGAGAGTTGTTTAAAGACAGCGCGTTCAAGTGTTTTAGACAGGAACGGGAGTAGAAAGACAGGCCTATAGTTTATAACATCAGACGGGTTGAGAGTGGGTTTCTTTAGGAGAGGGTTTACTCTTGCCTCCTTGAGACTGTTTGGAAAGTGACCAGAAGTTAGAGAAGTGTTGATGAAATGGGAGAGGAACGGTAGAATATCAGGAGCGATAGTCTGAAGGAGGTTTGAAGGGATAGGGTCCAGAGGACAGGTGGTAGGGCGGGCATACACACACACACACCTACTCAGGGCCGTCCCTGGCCAACTTGAGGCCCCATGCAAAGTGATGAGGCCCTCTGTTTCGCGAGCGTCGACGGGGGGGTGCTAGTGGAGCCTCACCCCTCGATTCCACCGGGTCCGTCTGCACCGCGGTTTTGGTCCGGCGTCATACCCTACCCAGTGCGTTTCAGAAGCATTTCAGAAGTGGAGCGTCTTGCCTGCCTGCTCGCAGTTTTTGTTGATTTGGGCATATTTCCTGGACAGGCTACTTTGTACAGACAAAGTTAATAATAATTGTAATATTCCAGTTATAAACGACATGAATCAAAGATGTGTTGCTGTATTTTAGTGGTAAAAAAATGCATTCACAGCGACCACCGCATTACGGCTAGAAGCGTCCCAGAAGCGTCTCGGCGCTGCGCTCCGCTAAAAATAGGATGCAAGTCTATTTTCGACGCGAGGCGTTGCATAGCGCCGGGCAGGAAGTGGACCGGTCAGAAGAACATCCAGTCAATCCCCAAAATAAACTAATTTTGCAGACCCTATCCCCCAGTAGTCGAGGAGAAATGCCGGCGTTCTCCTCCGGTTTACAGGCACTGTGTAATATATATAGAATAATTATGATGATGAATGCAGGAGCAGGAGCTCCAACAAGCCGTTTAGGACAGAGAGTGAATACGCATACTTTACAGAGATGCTGTATGAGAAACCAATGTGAGTTTGGAAAATTGCACAATATACATTTATTTTAGTAGACCTCAACAATGGAATTATGATCAGTAGAAATGGCCATGACATGGGACCTTTAATGTGAGGCAAGACACATTCAACAGTTTGTAAAACTGAAACACCCAGATTCTCCTAAAGACGAGACCAAATCATTTTTAAATGTTAGTATGTGATATAGCAAAACAAAAAAACCTTTTATTTTTACAGGATGAACCTTATTTTTTACATTTTCTGCAAAACCTCTAAGCACACATATTCCCTTATGTTACAGGAATCATTTGGACAATAAATAAAATCTAGATAGGGAGCATGGTGCAAAACTGAAATGAAAAATATTTTAATTCATAATCAATGTTATGTATTTTGCATCCTATGCACAATCGAACTAGGTGCACCTACTGTACATACAGACTTGTATTTCATTTGTCAGCAAACACACAATTGGATGGTTATTCTTATAATTTGTGAAAACAGACGAGCAGTTTGTCCATTTCTCTAAAGGTGTACAATCTTAGATGAATGCAGATATGACCAAATATGAGGAAACAATACAACCTGAAGTCTTTCCCGTAATATCTGTAACAGTAAAACAGAAAACAGAAACACTGATGACAGGAAAGGCGTGGATATGTGCCAGATGTGCAGACTGATATAGGTGAACCACACGAACAAAAATTCCAATCAACAGTACAAAATCCTTAAACAACACATAATGCCAAAATCAACTCTAAATCTTAAAGTGACATGATCTTACAATATATACGAGTTAACTGCATGAATATTATTGAAAATGCATGGATAAAACCCACTGACTTCTTATGCACAAAATCACAAACTTAGTGTTAGTACACTGTAGTCACAATATTAGAGGCGTTGACACTTTTATACTAAATCAGTGTGCTTACAGTTGTTTCTCTTCTTTCTTCCTTGTTCTCTTTTTATTTGATGTGCAGGCCCCCATAGCAACCTTAATCTCCTCATCTAAAGGTATTTTGTGTTCATGTGTGTTTGTGTGTGTGTGTGTGTGTGTGTGTGTGTGTGTGTGTGTGTGTGTGTGTGTGTGTGTGTGTGTGTGTGTGTGTGTGTGTGTGTGTGTGTGTGTAGTCTAGCATTACTATACTTGTGGGGACCTAAATCTGTTTACAGTCACGTGTGGGGACTGGCTTCCCTTTGGGGACAAATTGGAGGTCCCCATGAGGGGAATCATTCATTTTAGGGTGAAGACTTGGTTAGGTTTAGGATTAGGATTAGGGTAAGGTTAAGGGTAAGGGTTAGGGTTAGGCATGTGTTGGTTATGGTTAAGGTTAGGGTAAGTCTCCAGGAAATGCATGTAAGTCAATGTAATGTCCTCTGAAGTGATGTATACATGGTATGTGTGTGTGTGTGTGTGTGTGTGTGTGTGTGTGTGTGTGTGTGTGTGTGCGTGCGTGCGTGCGTGTGTGTGTGTGTGTGTGTGTGTGTGTGTGTGTGTGTGTGTGTGTGTGTGTGTGTGTGTGTGTGTGTGTGTGTGTGTGTACGCCTTTCCTGTCATCAGTGTTTCTGTTTTACTGTTACAGATATTACGGGAAAGACTTCAGGTTGTATTGTTTCCTCAGATTTGGTCATATCTGCATTCATCTAAGATTATTCTTGTGCAAAGATTGTACACCTTTAGAGAAATGGACAAACTGCTCGTCTGTTTTCACAAATTGTAAGAATAACCATCCAATTCTGTGTTTGCTGACAAATAGAAGTCTGTAGTAGGTGCACATAGTTCGCATAGGACGCAAAATACTTAACATTGATTATACTTTTTTTTTTAAATGCATTTATTCATTTCAGTTTTGCACCATGCTCCCTATCTATATTGTATTTGTCCCAATGATTCCTGTAACATAAGGGAATCTGTGTGCTTAGAGGTTTTGTAAAGACAATTCCTTGAAATTACGTAAAATGAATTGTCTGTAGTCTGTCGTCACAGTGACCTAATGCTTAAACCTGACTTTGACAACCAGTTATTTGTGAAGAAATGTTTTCAGGGGGATGAGGAAAGACAGTGAATGCAGGCCTGGAGGCAAAACGTACAGAAGTGAACTGAGAGGAGCGAGCAAGGGAAGCTTTTACCTCAGAGAAGGGAGTGTTGTTACAAGAACTGTGAACATATTTGATAACAATGGTTTTATATTCCATGCTAGTTATGCAAGTGTATTGCTTATAAAGAAAATGTAAAAATAAGGTTCATCCTGTAAATAGAAACGTTTTTTTTTGTTTTGCTATATCACATACAAACATTTAAAAATGATTTGGTCTTGTCTTTAGGAGAATCTGGGTGTTTCAGTTTGACAAACTGTTGAATGTGTCATGGCCATTTCTACTGATCATAATTCCATTGTTGAGGTCTACTAGAATAGATTTATATTGTTCAATTTTCTAAAATCTCATTGGTTTCTCATACAGCATCTCTGTATAGTGTATTCACTCTCTGTCCTAGACGGCTTGTTGGAGCTCCTGACCCCCCCTCCCTATGACCCCCTCCCTATGAGCACAGTGGCCGTCTGCGAGACAGCGAGACACAGCGAAACCATCCCGAACACACACACGCACCCGCAGCCTGGCTGGGAGTTTGTGTGTGTGCTCACACACCGACTCACAGCCTCGCCGTGTCCCGCCGTCTTAACCCTCGATTCCACCGGGTCCGTCTGCGTCGTGTCACGGCTGCGCCGCGGTTTTGGTCCGGCCTTCTCCGGCGTCATACCCTACCGGGCGCATTTCAGAAGCATTTCAGAAGCGGAGCGTCTTGCCTGCCGGCTCGCAGTTTTTATTGATTTGGGCACATTTCCTGCACAGACAAAGTTAATAATAATTGTAATATTCCGTGCCTGTAAACCGGAGGAGAACACTGGCATTTCTCCTCCTACTTGAAAGACTATGGAGGGATAGGGTTTGCAAAATTAGTTTATTTTGTGGATGGGCCGGATGCTGTCACCGTTCCACTTCCTGCCCGGCGCCTCTGCAACGCCTCACGTCGAAAAATAGACTTGAATTCTATTTTGAGCGGAGCCCAACGCCGAGACGCTTCTGGGACGCTTCTGAGCCGTGCGGAGGGGTCGTCGTTACGTCACTTGGTTCCCGGAAGAAAAAAATTGAAAAAGAACATCCCCAACGAGGCGTTCCGGGGCAGCATAGACAGGTATTTTCTGTGTTAGAGTTTTACTCGCTACAGGGTGTACATTGAGGTTTGGTGACTCTGCAGACCGTTTACATGCATAATAACCTTCATAACACACAGGGGGATGGGTAATAACTGGAAAAGCATGACATGGGACCTTTAAACATTCTATCAATTTATTATCAATTATCTTGATATTAAGACCTTTTAGCAGCGCAAACTTTCAAGGCTGGCTATTTTAGACGAAACATTTCTTGGCAGCCTTTCTTTTTTTTTTTTATCCCTGTGAGTATGATAGAAATGTGTTGAGTTATGAAAACACCCAGTAGAGATGGGTGTCGGCCATCACTAACACAAAGGTTTATTTTTGTTTCATTTATAACTCTGTGAAAACAACTACTGTTTTTCTTTGTTCTGAAGTCTTTACACTGGCTTCCTGTGTGTCAAAGAATAGATTTCAAAATACTGCTGCTGGTTTATAAAGCACTGAATGGTTTAGGCCCAAAATACATTTCTGACCTCCTGCTAAATTATGAACCATCCAGATCTCTCAGGTCTTCAGGGACTGGTCAGCTTTCTGTCCCCAGAGTCAGAACTAAACATGGTAAAGCAGCATTCAGTTATTATGCTCCAAATATCTGGAACAATCTCCCAGAAACCTGCAGGTCCGCTGCAACTCTGACTACTTTTAAATCCAGACTAAAGACTTTTCTTTTTGTCGCTGCTTTTAATTGAACTATTCATATCTTAAACTGCACTGTAACTTTTATCATGTACTTTTTCTTTTAATGTTTAATTGAACTATTCATATCTTAGACTGCACTGTAACTTTTATCCATGTACTTTTTCTTTTAATGTTTAATTGAACTATTCATATCTTAGACTGCACTGTAACTTTTATCCATGTATTTTTTCTTTTAATGTTTATTTTATTAGCTTTTCTTTTTAATGACTGATTTTAAATGCCATTTTCTGAATGTCTTTCATTTTTTGCAAAGCACTTTTAATTGCCTTGTGTTGAAAAGTGCTATATAAATAAACTTGCCTTGCCTTTCTTTGTCATTGGTCTGAAGGAAAGTTATGTTTCTATTTCATTTGAATCCAGCTAATGAATGAATGAATGTATGAAATAACTGTGTTAACATTCACTAGCCTAACTGATGATTCAAAGACCGTGTGTTTATAGTGAGCAAGAGGGCTTCACGATGCATCCTTCATTAATTCATGCATCGGTCGTACCTTACTTTACAGTTTTTGTGATCTTATTGTGTTAGCCCAAACGATTGCTCTCTCTGAGTTGTAAGAGGACTAATCCATGTGTGTGGATATGTTTGAATAGTTTAAGAATACTTTTCTCGGGTGTCTGAGGATGAAAGTCCATCAATCCATCCATCCATCCATCTTCTCCCGCTTATCCGTGGTCGGGTCGCGGGGGTAGCAGTTCCAGCAGAGAGCCCCAAACTTTATTTTCCCTGGCCACATCAACCAGCTCTGACTGGGGCTGACCAAGGCGCTCCCAGGCCAGCGAAGAGATATAATCCCTCCACCTGGTCCTAGGTCTACCCCTTGGTCTCTTCCCAGCTGGAGGTGCCTGGAACACCTCCCTAGGGAGGCGCCCAGGTGGCATCCTAACTAGATGCCCCGAACCACCTCAACTGGCTCCTTTCGAGGATGAAAGTGTTCATTATAAAAAATGTATATTATTGATTTTATTAAAAACTTTGCTGCCAATGTTGGCAAAGTTGAGTCATTTTGCATCATGATTCACAAAAAAGGGGTTACTTAACCCATGTGAGTCAGAATGCTTCAACCATTTATAATCCTCCTTGGGCTCGTGCAGGAGTTACAAAGTGATTACTTTGGCATTTTGTTATGTGTATGTTTTGGCCTCATTTAACTGTGCCAAGCCAAGTATGCAGAATGTTAAATGCATCATATGTTCAAGGAATGAGGGTAAGGTGGAAGGACTCACTCCTAGAGGCAGGTTAACGAGTTCAGACATCGGGAGGGAGTTGGAGTAGAGCTTCTGCTCGGGACCCCCTGTAGGAGCTGGGAAACGTTGCTGGGAGAGTGATGACTATACCTTCCTTGTCACTGCTACCTGCTACCATAATAAGCAACAGAAATAGATCCAGGAATATTATTTTAAAAGACACACGCAATATGGAGAATAGACTGTTTTTTCTAAACTAACATCCAGTGCAAGTATTCTTAAATAAAACCAATATTTCAGTCACTCGATAATATTCAGCATGGCAAAAAAGGAAAATTCAAACAGACCCCATATGTGCGTTTTCCTGCAATTGTACATAGGAAATTCAGGTCACCATTGAAGGTCCAAAAATGATTCTCCACAAATAAAACATAACAAAAAACAGAAGAAAATATAAAGAAAAGCTATAAAGATGTGAAACACATCAGATCAGTCATACCTCGGGGTTGTTATAGGTTACACACCAGTCTATTCCCCACAGGGACACTTGGATGCCGATAACACTTCTCTGGTGGAAGTGACTTTTATTCCTCAGTGCTCAGTGAAATTATAGTTTTTCTTGTTATAAAAAATACAATCTTTGTGTACTTGATACGTAAAGCCTTGCCACACAGAGATGTATACTTTTTTCAAGAAATAACTTCCTGCAGGGGCAATCTAGCTAGGGTATTTCCTCCACTCTGCTGCCATCTATTGGTCTATTCAGAATTCAGAAGCCTTCACGAGCCTTATGAATTGTGTTTCAATGGAAGAACTCCAAATGTATTCAGACATACTCCTCTTTATTTAGACACCCAAGTAACCATTGCAAATTATGAAGAACTTTTTGTTTTGATGTAAATTAAATTAACCAAAACTTGGCAGCAATAACTAACTTTAAGTAATTAAAGGGAGAAGTAACTTCTTCCTTGAGGCTGCACTGTTCTAGGATAATACTTTAAGTGTGAATCGATACGCCTGAATCTGCATAATGAAAGGCAGGTTTTCAAATGAACATATTATTATTTTGTAATTTTTTTCTTAAATTCACATTGTTCTGTCATCTTACATAATACACTTCAGTAAAAAACGTCTTATTGATAAATTGTTCCTCTTTTATTTATTTGCATTGCATTTGATATTGAGGTAATCCAAAAGTTACGACAAGTAATGATATGACAATAGGCCCTATTTATATATTTTGATACTCAGATTAGGTTACTGAATAAATGAGTTAACAGGTCCCAGTAGTTCAAAACTTTTAATCTCAATCAGATCCGATCATATTTTGAAATCCCATTTGTTGAGATCCAGGATCAGACAATTCGGCCAGATTTTGTTCCAGTATTTCAAAGCAATTCAGGATAGGATCACCCTGATCCAGATTCAGACTTTTCAAGATGACTAGATCCTGAATATCAGTGCTTTAATCCTACCGATCTCCATCTAGTGGATATGAAAAATAATACAAGGAAGACAAGAGACCACATCTATTGTCCGCAATTACTTTTGAAAGGTGATGACAGATGATAGACTTTTTTTTGTTGAAGATATTTTTTCTTTAATCTAAATTACATTTGTGATTGACAATCTTTGTTGTGATCATTTTATGAGCATACACATTTATGTCATCAACATTTGGTTGAAAACAAAATAGGCCACCACAAACGTGACCAAAAAAATGAAAAATAAAATAGATTTGCCATGAAGGCTAAAAATTGTGTATTAATTCAGTTAACAAACGTTGCCATTTTATTTATATTGAAACATATTTCTAAATAAATTGTACAGTACATTTTGCTCTGGTAATCCACTGGAAATCCACCCCTCTGGTGGGATCAAAATAATCCAGTTCCCAATCCTGTGTTGTCGGTTTGAACTACCCGTTTTGAAGATTTGATCCAGATTAAAACTAGGATTTGATTTCCTGATCTGATCGGATATCAAAGTGATCCTAATCCTGTTTTTTTTGTTTTGAACTACCAAAAATCCAAATCTGATCCGATCAGATAGGGATTAAAAATGTTGAACTACTGGGCCCACCCTGACTAGTAATTGTACCGGATTATATTTTGCAAGTAACCCTCCGCAGTCCGCACCTTTATATTATATTTTTATAAACAGGAATCATGACACTCCGAAACCAACGGTGGCGGTAAAGCACACAACAGTGATATCCATCCGCTGTTAAATCCGACAAATAAATGCGCACTGATGTCATTATAAAATCACCTGATTGCCTCACATCGCTGAGACTTCTCTACATCATGTCACCGTCTGTCTTCACCCTGCTGGTCCTCTCCGTGACTCTGTGGACCGGTAAGAAGAGCATTTACCGGCAATGACTTTATTCATGTCTGCATCACTGTCTGTCACCTGGCTGTCGGTCGCCATTACATCTGTTGTGAAATATCAGGTTTGTTATGCTGGTGCTTTTGCTATGACACTTGAGCTTCGAGCACTTGCATGCAAAAGAACATGGATTTGTATTTTGATTTACTATTTCTCTTTTTGGTACCTTTTTAAAACATGGTCGTTCCTTCTATTTCTCTTCCCTTCCCTGTATGAATATTTTATGTTTCTGTTTTAAAGGAGACTCCCGGTTCATCACAGATCCTTTGTCATTCATTAAACAGAAATCTCTGGTGAGCCTGACATTCATTTCCTGTATTATCACCGTTTTGTCAAATGTTTAAAAAGGCCAACATACCAATTGTTAATTTAAAATGGATTACACATCGACCTACTGTACTTAAACATATGTATTTATTTGTTGGAGCTCCTGCACATACATTTTAAAATGAGATGCTTTTTATTCATTAGAGGTGATGAATTAGTTTTTTTTTTTTACATTAACTCTGAAATGTGGCTGTTATGAATGTCCTTAGTAACTAACGTGTGTCACTGTGGCTTCTCCCTATTAGACGTTAGATATGTGTTCAGAGTGCAGCCAGGTCATCCATCTGTCCGCCAACATGATTTCCAGCAGAACTACCAAGGTGAGGTTGTTTGTGAATCACACACCACAGTTTCACCTAACTTTACTTGACTGACCAGTATTTGAGGAATTCTGGAAACTTGCAGATAACTGGGATCCTTGTAATGCCTCTAAAATGTCAACCTTTAAATGAACATCTCTAAAGGTGGTCATTGCATGTTGTAAGCACACATTTAATGAGACAAATTCCAATATTTGAACGTCAAGATCACAAAAGTATACATCTGTCAAGCTATCTTGCACATGATTGCTTGTGTACTTTGCAGAGTAGTAACCTAGAAATACCGCCACAACATAGACGCTGCATTAACTACTTTTCTTTTGCAGGAGAATCTCTATGAAACCTTACATGCTCTGTGCCAACGCCTGCCAAGAGAGCAGGCATCAGAGTGTGAGTCACAGGTGAAGATGTATTTGCCCAAAGTCCTGCAGCAAACACCTGGCCACCTGGTGAGTTCCCCCTCTAGATAGGCTTCTTTAAAGGGTTATAATGAACAACCAATGATCAACTTCTAATGTGTTTATGTAGAAACCAGCAAAGACCTGTATGGTGTTTGGACTGTGTGCTGCCCACAAGGAGGAGGAAGTGCTCAAACTCCCTAACCATGACACCAACAAAGACACATCCAGCTTTGCTATCGGCACAGCCTCCGACATCTCTGTGAGTGTGAGAAAGCAGAAGCAGATATTAAAATACAAGTAGAAATGAAACTTGTGCTTGATATTTCCATACTATAAATGTCCTAATCAGTTAATCCTCTCTCTCGAAGCTGTTCAACCCAGCTTGCACCCTGTGTATCTTTCTCGTGAAGAAACTGGAGACCCTGTTGCCTACAAATATGACTGAGGTGAATGTTGGTTTTTTTAATATCACTCTGTCCTGCAGACACAACAACAAATGGCATCATGTTACATATCTGTGTCGCCCTGCAGGATGCTTTGCAAAAGCTCATGGCTGAGGTCTGTGATCTCATACCACACAGCTACAAGGACCAATGTGACGATTTTGTCGAGAAATATGGAGTGCTGATAGTGGAGTTCCTCCTATCGTCCGCTGCCCCTCACACCATATGTACTCTTTTGCATGTGTGTTTGTTCGAGGAGCAGCCTGTTTCAGGTCAGTCACATGATGAATACATTTGGCCTTCTTTTTGGTTTGAGCTGAAACCAACACCTCTACTTCCGAGTTTAACGCTCCACTGATTCCCCAGAGTTGCCCCCCCCCCTCTGATTGTGAGTCGTGCCGCACGCTGGCGGTGCTCAGCCGACTTCACCTGGGACTCAACTCCACCGAACATCTGGCTTCCTCTTTCCTCCAGTCTGTGTGTGTCCATCACCCTAACGCCATCCCGAAGGTCTGACCCTCAGCTCCCACTAACACAAATACTGCTCACAACTAAAAACGATGTCATGGATCACGATAACTAAGAGTGTTGGGCCTCACGTTGTTTATTACTTACATTTGAGTTTCATTAAATGGGTTTGTTAAGCAGATATCAATCAGGATGTTTAAAAAACGGAATATTTGTAATTTCTCAACTGTCATGCTCTTTTCAGTGTGAATCCTTCACCAAAACCTACAGCTCTCAACTGCAGAAGGTTTTGGGAAACCAGATGGACGCTTGTGAAGTAAGAAGCTCTTTTTCAAAGACATGTCTAACATTTCATATTTAAATGTCTTCACACGGTGTTACAGATCCAAAAGGATTTGTTATCAATAAATGGTGAAGCAGTTGTGCCGTCAGACCTTCACTCGGGTTGAAATAAGCACATTTACTGACATCTATTCCCATCACTGGTAGACATATAAGTGGTTTTACTAATATCATTTACAACAGTATGAGGAGCCCTGGTCCACGCAACACCCACCATGAACACGTGGTAGCAACTTGAATACTTACAAAGACATATTCTTCAGTCTGGTTGATTTCCTTTGGATTTTTTGTCCCGTCTGCAGAGAGCCGATCTGTGTGTTGCTTCAAAGAAGTTGGAGCCGCTGGGAAAGAATCGTTGTACCTGGGGACCGACGTACTGGTGCAAGGACATTCAGACTGCTCAAAAGTGTGGGGTAAGGCACATTTAAATAAATCACAACATGCGGATTGTTTTTCTATGTAACAATGCTTGCAGCAACTGCCACTAAAAAGTCACATAAAACTGAGAAGGATATTTTACAACCATCAAACCTGATCTTAACTTCCTGCAGATCTTACTTTTATTTTGAGTCCGCTGTACCCAGCCTCTCTTTTGTAGAGATTTAAGCATTTTGTTTTCACGGTTGAGGACAATGGTGAATAAGTAATACCATATTTATAGTAGTCCCGTGATACCGTACAACCATCACTGTCTTAATGCAGGGTGAAGACACGGGACGCATGAGGTCGGTTGACGTTTAGTCAAAACTGAAAATCAGTCAAAGTATTCATTTGTCTTTCAGAAATGTGGAGGAATTAGAAATTGGTTGAAGATGCCATTACAAATATTTTCTTTGAAAGACACCATTTAAGCACACATGGGTTTTTGGCTATGCTGGGTGACGATTGACAACTCAAGCACAGTTCAAAAGTACGAAGGGAGTTATTGGAATGGTAAAAATGGTTTCACTTCCCATGTCTGTTTTTTATTTGCAGAACCAGGCGTACTGTGAGAAGTTCATGTGGAAGGAGTGAACCAAACTGCAGATCTGCTTTCTGTTTACAAATATATTGCACTGATCATCTCTTAAACATTTATTAATGTAATGCGCTAAACTTATTTTTTTACTTTTGCTGAGAAATCATCCGTCTCATACATTGCTTCAGTCAATGAGCCATATATTCAACATCAAATGGCACCGTTTGCATGAACCGCCACAAGGCTGGGATTCCGTCTGAACATCGGTTTCTGCAGTGGTGAACGGTTTGGTGAACAGTACTATTCTGCATTTTAAATATGTCATTATGAATGTGTTAACTGCAAATATAAAGTTCCTTACATAGAATAAGCTCTCATTATGATTTTAGAACAAAACTGCTTTTTCTGTTATCTTGATGCTGTTCTGATGCTTGGTGCTAATAACTGCATATCAATGACAAAGTCCTCAAATTAATTCAAAATCCAACGGTTTGTCATTAAAATTCAACACACAAATATGTCCTGAAGTTTGTTTATTTGGAAACTTCCACATAGTAAAAACATAAAACTGTGAAAAAAACACAGGAAACATACATTTATTTAGAGAAAAAGTCTCTTTAGCCGCATTTCTGTCATGTTGTTGTTTTATCCGTTAAATACCCAGTTTCCTTCTGGCCATGTTGAGAATGTGGTCTCACTTACACCGCCGTGTGGTTGTTTGTGTCCGTGTCACTCTCCTGTCTCTTCCAGATCTGAAAGGAGAAAAAAAGGACATTTCAGTTAAAACAGAAAAAGCTTTTTCTGTTTAACGGTTCAGATAATGACAAAATGATAACGATCTAAAGAAAAAGCTTAGATCGTTATCATTTTGTCCTCATTATCTGAATCGTTAACCACAAATTACACGTATTCAGTCCTCCATTAAGTTTATTAGCAAAATCAACACTGAAAAAACTGCTATATAGTATTTTAAATGATCAGAAGCGGCAACTGTCCGTTTTACAGTAGCGCTCCGTTTAAAACATACACAATTATTCATTTATTGTGCTGCGAGTGCCTTCAGGTGAGAGGTGCTGAATATTTCATGTCACTCTGAAACATATGGAGCCAAGGCCCAGCAGCATTTACATTAGGCAATAGATTCATATTCTAGCAAGATTGTGATGTAAAAAATATATATATTTTTTTTTTTAGATTTTGAATACTTTAATCTGGACAAGGTGTTTAATAGGCTGCACTACAGTAATGTAATTTGCACAACTTTTCTATTTTTTGCCTTTACCGATTTAGTTATTTCCTTCAAAATACTGATGAATATTTATAAAAAATGTCAGTGTAAATGTTTTGTTAAAGCACTCCACAGCACGTGAAGTCTACAATATCTTTCCAACATCGCCATGGGTACTTGGGGGAAAACATGGTGATTTTCTCCATTGCACCCAGCCCCATTTCCGAGAATTCATAGAAAAGTGACTTGCCTGGATGTAGGCCTCGGACAGTGTGATCATCTGGGGGAGAATGTCGGTCACCTGCAGGTCCTGCATCTCATACCACTTCCCAGTTCCCTGATAAAACAAAAGATATTATTTACACATAGCTGTACAACAACACAACACTGGCTATGTCAAAATATGTCTTTTTATGTTGTTTGTACAAGTCATTTCTGAAATATCTGGCTGTAACCCACATGATGCAGAACATGTATTCTGTATGCTCCCTCGGTTGGTTTCCCATCATGCACCACGTTGGCGACGAGGTCATATGTTGTGTTTTTCTCTGTCACTTGAGCTTCTTCTGTCAAGTACTCACGAAGGTCTACATTCCTGTTGAAAAGAATACAAAGGGACAACATGAACAGGTGCAAAGTCATAATGGGGACAACATATTATTAAAACTATTATCAACACACATTTTAGATCCTGCAGATATATATCCACAGCACTTACGTGATGGGGAAGTTGACGATTGTGGGGTTCTTCTCCACGAAGAAGTTGTTCTTGGTGAATCTTTTGATGCAAAAGACGAGGTACGGAGGCAGTTTGGTCAACTGGAACCTTTTGAGGAAATTCTCTTTGTAGGTTTTGTACTCCTGAATGTAGATGAGACAGGAGAGCATGCACAAACGTTTAGAGTGTTATGGAAATAAAATATAAGAAAGCGGAAGGTACAGATTTGATGTGGGGCTGATTGCCAGAGGCCTGTACTATGAAGCCGGATTTTCGCTTGGCGGCTAACTTCAGGGAAAACTCTGGGTTTCCGGTCCTACGACGCTGGTTCTCTTTTTAGCGGGCTAGATCTCCATGGTAACTTATGCTGAGCGGCTAGCCTGCCCCAGAGCAGGTTAGGTTGCAGGCTAAGAGCTCAACTCAGTGAAAGCACTGCCTGCTGACCAATCAGAGCTCAGTGTGCGGAGTTTAAAGCGATCAAGTCATATTACAGGAGAAAGGAAATACAGAAAAGCTGCCGTTGCAGGAAAGACGGCCGGCAAAAATCACCGACTGTGTGAACGTGAACATTAATAGAATATCACCTCCCATCTTCAGAGCAATCTGACTATTATAACATTAGCGTTAAGAAAGCTTACTTAAATATCTGCCACAACATAAGTAACCGGATCAGAGTAACATTAAGTACAGTCCGCGGCATATCACTTCATAATGTATCATATATTTCCTTATCTGAGTCAGCTGAGCCGTATCTGGCCGTGCAACACTCACAGTGTCACATACTGTATGCAGAAATATTATTTTAAGCAACACATTAAGTTGACGAAACACTCGAGACAAATGTAATTAAAGTCAGATCGTGTCTTAGACGGAGCAGTGATATCATAAACCTGTTAATGTACGCATTCAAACACTTTTTCTTTTACCAGCTGTATTCACCTTGCTGGTGCAGCTCTGTGGCTTTGATCCTGGATAAAGTGTTTAAGTCATGGATGTTTAAAGTTTAACTTCTTCATATGTCTAATATTATAGTTGACGCGCTGCGCTGTCAGTACGCTTGTCCATGTTTGTGATAGGTCGAATGCTCCAGATACCACCCCTTTCATGTGAACGCGCACCTAACTAGATAGGACACGGCTGGCTTGAGCGATACACTTGATAACCAGCATCGTAGGACCGCTTAGCGAGAGCGCGTATGTTTTGGGTTAGGCCAACCGGCTAACTCAAACATATCCAGATTAGGTTGAACCGGCTTCGTAGTACAGGCCTCTGGTGCCCAAATGTTGCCGTTTTCAACGAACAGTTGAATTTTCTAGTGGTTAGGTTTGTTTTACAGTAAAGCTGGACACTAGGAATTATTTTCTACAGTACACATCTGAAAATCTGCATTTTGAAACAAAACTTCAACATTAAACACCGTGGTCCCGACCGGCCTCAGGACTTTTTTTTCTTCTATCTTATCAGAGAAGATGCTCTTTTTTATTCTGTGTCTGTGTTATTTGGAGGTACATGGTCAAGAACATGCTTTCAGAAGCTCAAGCCTTTGTCTGACAGGGTTGCCAAACATCAAAACAACACAAACACATGGTTGGATGCTTGGCAGAGCCAAAGCAAACAAACAGCATCAAGTTGAGGAGAACAGGTATGTGCCAATTTGGATTATCGCAATAGTTAAACTGTGTGTGCAATTTTAAATAGTGCATTAGGCCAAATTGTGCAATGATATGGTTTTGTATCCATCTAAATTAGTAGTTGCCCAATTATTTTTTCCGCACCTTTAACACTAGTTGTAACATGTCAACATTTAATAATCCAGTTTTTGGCTAAAAAAACGTAATCAACGCCAAAGCATTTCAGGTAAGATTACTGCATCGCAACATTTCTCTTAATCGTTTTTTCCTCACTCGTTTCATTTTTGCACTTATTATTTAAAGTCTATTATTATTATTATTTAACTGTACCTTCTCCGTGCTGCCATTGAACTTCCCCAGGATGTTGAAGAGGGGAACCTGTGGGATAATGAGCTGCTCCTTCTCATCCTTGTACAGTGGAGCTGTTGGGAGGTCAAGGGTCAGAAACAGGAAGGTGGACTCTGACATCTGCTCCTGGTACTCCTCCGTCACAAGCAACGCCTCTTTCTCTTCTGGTGTCTGGCAAATCAAAGTAAAACAATGAGAAGGAAACCATGGCTTTCTAAACATAATACTATTTGCAAAAACTGCTCGGATAATTTTTGAATAAGCATGGACTATTCTTTATAAAACCATTCACATTCAAGATGTCAATTCATGTTTTGATAATGAAACTCACACAATCTGGGTGTGGAAGTTTCTTTGAAAAGATCCGCATGGAGCCTTGAAACGCTTTTGTGATGCTTGCTGAGAGGGCAGAAAGATAAATGAGGACACCGGTTTATTTTCATATATGCAACAGTCAATAACTGAAGTAAAATGTTTCATGCTAAAGCTAACTCTAAAGGTAAATTCAACCTTAGAGAAAAGTAACATTCACAATTGATGTAAAACTTTCTTCTTTTTTTTTTGCCAAACCTCTTTCTGATGATTGCATTAAAGACACATTTTGCATTTATTAACCCCTTTGATTATCCTCTTCTGACTCACATGTTTTTTTCTTTGTGCCTCCCAGAGCACCATGCAGAGCATTCAAGAACCACGTCATGAAGTCCACAGCATCTCCTGCAGAACAGAAGACAATCAATCAGAATCACAATGTAATCTCTATAGAGCAACACGTGCTAAAAGTCTTATTAAGATGTGCAGTACTTCTTCTGGAAACTCAAGCCTTACCTTGTTTGGTGATTTGAAAGTTCTTCTTGCTGCACAGCACAACAGCTTGCAGCATCTCATGTGGAGAGACATGAGCCTTGAAGTTTCTCGGATTCCAAAGTTTGCGCATCAGCTCACCGAACCTCTGCACCAAGAGGAACATGATGTCACCCGGTGGTCTCCGGATCCCCATGTAGTTTTCCTCCTCAAGGAAGTAGTTTCGCAACGGTGGAACATTGGAAAAAGCCTAGGGGGGGGAACGGCAAACGTGACATGGTTGTGATTATTTAGAGAAGTGAATGACCATGTCCATTGATGGTCCAGGGAGACAGTTAATCGTACCTGTAAAACCACATTGGCGTAGTCGTTGGCTTTAATGTTGTTGAGCCCTACGATGCCAGGCAGGTAGGTCGTACCATCGTAGGCTCGGTACAGTTTACCCTGCTTGTCCAGCCCTCCAATGTGCTGCTTGGTGAAAGTTGGTTTCAGCACATACTGTAAAGAAAGTGTCAACAGATTACTAACAACAAAGTGCAGTTTGTACAGTATGGAATTGGTGTTACTTATTGACACTGTGACACTTTGAGAATGACCTTTGGTGGTTAAAACAGTATCTAACTTATATTATCCTGTCATAGTATTATGCCAACTCATTCAAAATCAATATGAATAGTGGCTATAGTAAAACACCATCGGATCACATTTGAAATATATCCATATGAAACACTCTTATTAACTAATATACAGTTGTATAACAATAATAATAATAAGTATAGCCATCGGGTATGTTTTTGGCATGTAATGTTTCTGAATACTACATGAACTCTCAATCCTGGATGAATTTATAATATGCAAAGTCATATTTTACTCGTGTTAAGATGGTGCTTAACATGAGTAAAATATTGACATGCCTGTTACACTTAACTTACCGTGATGTCTTCTAGTGAGGAGTCAATGATCTCGTAGTTGTCTGGCAGACAGTAAAACTTGAGAGTGTGCAGATTCAGGAACACATGATGGGTAAACTGCACACTGTGCGTGTAAGCATGAGACTTCAAACCTCTACCTGCAGGGATACAAGCACAACATGAGTGAATCAGTCTTAGCACAACAAGGTGTTTCATTCCTTGTTTAATGTTGGATCCCTCACTTACCTTGAAAGTATTTCCCACATATAAGGCAGGCGTAGACATTGATGTGGGAGAGTGATATGGAGCACAGTTTCTCAAAGTCAAAGTCCAGCACACTCCTGATGGATACATAGACAAGACTGGGAATCAGCTGTCGAGCAATAGAGGAGGACGGGGCTAACTAGCATGTAGCACTAACATTAGCTATGCACATTCAACTATATCTTACCTGTTTATAGTGTCGAGGTAAGGACAGTGGCGGCTTCTCCGGTCTTCTGCTGCACGTCCTCGGCCTACTTTGGCTGCCACTGCAACCGGAAGTAAAACAAAACAATGTTCAAACCAGTCTATGGTTCAAACAGTTTAATGTAATCTCACGTTAGCCAAACATGCTAACTGACCTAGCCTTTTGGTTGTTATGAGATGATCAACTTGCACACTAGTAATGATGAATAAATCCGAAGGGTGGTATCTTTCTTTACCCAGTGAAAACTATACTGCAGTGGTTCTTGTTGACCTGCCTGTGTGTGACTGAAACTAGTGAATACAATCAAACGCACTTTCTAGTAGCACTAGCTAGCTTCATGCTAACCAAACGTAGAAGTAAATAAACGTACCTATGTCTTCGTCGTCCTCATCATCATCGTCCACTTCAGCCTCTCTTTCTCGCTTCATAGAAACCATCATGGCAGTTTCCTTCGGAGCTTAATGTCAAAACAACAGAGAAGGCACAACTTTATTTGGAGAAGATGAATGAGCAGCACCGTGCGCGATGGTCGAAACTCGCGGTGGTTGTACGTCGCAAATGGCCAACCAAGAACTAACACGGAGAGGCCAGCATTATTGCCCCTTAGTTGCTCAATACCAATACCACACAGGTGCCAAAAGTACTTGGAGATTGTACTTAGTAGTAAAAAGTAGAAGTACCAGAGTGTAGGAATACTCTAGTTAAAGTCCTGCATTCAAAATGTTACTCAAGTAAAAGTACAACATAGCTGACATCAGAATATACTTAAAGTACCAAAAGTAAAAGTTGTAAAGTACTCATTATGCAGATTGGCCATTTTCAGAATAATATAATATATGTTTTGATTATAATTATTAATATGTTTATCATAGCTGGTAAATGTGGAACTCATTTGTATTATTTTATTTACTGCGGTCTAATTTATGGATTTACTAGGTGTAACTTACTAAATTCTTATTTAAGTGTTGATCATGTTTGATAACATTTTTCATAATGTGTAAAGTAACTGGAGGTATTAAATAAATGTAGTGGAGTAAAAGTACAATAATTATCTCTGAATTGTAGTGGAGTAGAAGTACAAAGTAGCAGAAAATGTAGATAGTCAAGTAAAGTACTGTACCTACACAGTACTTGAGTAAATCTACTTTACTTTACATCACTGCAATACAAATATATTAATTTGCAGATTTTCTGAAAGCATAACTTGATTTTATATATATATATATATATATATATTCACATTCAATTTCTGATTTATTGTGCTTCAGAAAATGTCTCTTTAAAACAATGTTTATTTTCGAGCTATTATTAAATTGTAAACTCGGGGAATGTTTTAGTTGGACAACGATTTACCGTTAGCTAGCATGTAGCTTTTTGTCATGTCTGTGGATCTGCCTGAGACTTGTTGCAATCCTTAACGTTTATTATCTCACAAATATTATCACCGCTTTGGAACATTTTGTTGAAA
This sequence comes from Gymnodraco acuticeps, assembly GCF_902827175.1. Classification (NCBI taxonomy): domain Eukaryota; kingdom Metazoa; phylum Chordata; class Actinopteri; order Perciformes; family Bathydraconidae; genus Gymnodraco; species Gymnodraco acuticeps. The sequence continues at coordinate 945,464 of NW_022991187.1, forward strand.
TGGATATTTTAGGAGAAGATGAATTGGACGAGCTGAAATACAAACGGTCTGGGCGCTTGGATATGAGCCACGGCTTCCTGCACCATATCCGGAGGAACCAGATTGCTAGGTGATTTCCCAAAAGCTAATGCTAGAAGCTAACAAACAAGCTTTCACTATTTAGCCACCATATCTGGAGCCACAACCGCACACGTTAAATAGAAGTTAGAGGATGTTATAGAAGTTACTGTCGTTGTAAGGGGAGGTTCCTCTACACTCAACCTGAACATATACAAATAAGTCCTTCAGGCGCATGGCTAGAGTCATCCTAGGTATATAATTCAAAGATTCAAAGGCTTTATGTTATATGCACAGTACCTACAGTGTAGATATGGCAATGACAAAATTAAGTCCCAAGCTCCTCCAACAATGCAACATAATACATAAAACATACAATACTAATAGTACAAGAAGAAGCAGAGTAGAATAATAGTTTAGGACACTGGAGACAAAACAACATATAGCTAGCTGTTGTAACAACAACAACAACAACAACAACAACACTGTTATCACTGGTAACATTAAGTATCAACCATCCACATACACGTTCATTGTACCTGTACCTCATATCTGTTGTTTAACCCTTGCCTGAGATTTCCTTCTATACTTGTTTTCTCTATTGGTTAGTGAGTATGTCCCATTTTTAAAGTTATGTAATCAATGATCTTAAGAATGTAAAAACCACAACTTCCATTCAAATTAAATAATGTTGATTTCTTGGCTCTTCAAGAGATGACTATGATAAATCGGTGAAGCAAGCCAAAGAGGTGCAGGAGGCAAAAGAGCTCCAGCGGCGGAGGAATACCACGACCCCTAGACGACCCCGTCGACCTGATATCCAGGTGTACGATCCTCGACGCAGACGTAAGTTAAGGCACTTTGCTGTGTTTATTTCCAACACTGAATCCAGTCAATAATATACTTGTCTGCTCATTTCCCAGATGATTCAGATCCAGGGGCCGGTGCTGAGGCAGAGGAGTCCAATGAGAGCGGGTCCAGCACAGAAACAGAGACCCATGGCACTGAACTCTTTTGGCTCGACTACCAGGCGGACTCTGGTACCCTTACCTCATTCCTTGTGCACAAGGTACATGCAGATCACTGTTTATTATTCTGGCATTGTGATTTATTCTTGCTTTGGTCCTAATTCCCTTTCTATTTCTAAAGGAGGACAAGCCTGAGAGGTTAGTGCAGCGTGTAGCAGAGAAAAACATATTGGATTCAGCCATGAGGGCAGCTCTGGAGACTCGACTTCGAAAGGAAATTGAAAAAAGACGAGGAAAACGCTGACTGAACAGAAAATTGTGATGACATAGCGGGTCTTCAGGCAAAGACGAGCAATACTTAATTTGCAGTTCTGCACTCCTACAAAGCATGAACGCTGTTGACAGTGCATAATGAGAGCTCTGGGATGACGTACTGTCCACAGAGATCCAGCTAGATGAGCATCCAGATGTCAATCCAGCTTCTGTTTTCGAGAAGGAACCGCACAGATTCAGTCCGCAACAATAGGCAGGTTGGTGCAGTCGACTGTCAGGTTCGGGTTTACTACATTTCACTCACTTTGGATTGTTACCTCATGCCCTCATTCATAACGTTAAGGATGGTTCATACACCTTCAAGTTCACTTAAAAACAACGTTGATGATTTCAGAAAGTTAAAGGTAGGGTATGTAAGTTTGAGAAACCGGCTCGAGATACACTTTTTGTTATATTCCATGGAATGCTCTTAACATCCAGATAGCAATGAATATCTTAATGGTTTCTCAAACTTACATACCTTACATTTAAAGTCAGAGAGGAGTGAGTATTATTTGACAGAGAGCATCGCCACCTTCCTCCGCAGTTACACATGTCCTGAATTTCTTGTGTTTACAAATGTCTAGTTTTTATAAACAAAATGTTTACTTTTTGGTAAAATGCTGTGAATGGAAAGTCAGTGAAATCAGCGATTTTGTGTTTAAAACATTTGAGAATATCTTCTTTTGGAGAGAATAGTGGAGGTGGCCATGACAATGTGTTTGTGTGTCTTCTGTCTTTTGTTGTGTTTTCAGTATTCTTATTTATTTTGGATTGTTGAAATACTTTTATTTTTGATACTGTAATATTTTTGAGGACATACCTCTTTACGTATAAAATGACGTACTGTATATAAAAGCCATTTATACTGTCCAAATGTGTCTGGATTTAGACGTGTGGAATTAAACGGCCATAACGTGTGAACACATTTTCTTAGTGTCTTGATATTTTGTTAAACACTCAAATTGATGTAGAAAAATACCAGATAATCATCACTTCTGTTCTATCCTGAAACATACATTGGTTGGAATACTTACAGCAAAATATATTTTCAGTTTTACTGAAACTCCTCAGCAGGTGGCAGTAGGAATCAGCGTTTTCCACTCTGCAGGCCTATCTTCTTAACTTTTGTTTTTATAATAAGTTAATTTAAATGTTTGTCAATTAGTAGTGCATAGCAGTGTGTTATAATTGTATAGACATATTGTCATTTTCCATACACAATATTTCTACAGTATGTGTTGTTAATCAACCTAAAATGCTACAAACATTCTTCTATGGCACTACTTCATCTCTTTTTATATATAAAAAAAGTAAGGGACTGGAGGGTAAAACCTTGTAATTCCAGGGAAACTGGGTACTATATTCCACGGCTGATTGTATGATAAAAAGAGCCTGTTTCTTTCATACAATGTTTTGTTCATCCAACCTTTTTAGTTTTGTTGTGTTTGGCCCGTTTTCTCGCTGGGACAACCCAAGCATGAAAAACTGACAGAAAGGCCCAGGGACAAAGTGAGAAGATCAAAAAGAAAGTAAGCACTCCCTATTCTAACTTTGATAACAGCACATGTTGAACCTGTCCTTTAACAGCCAACGGATAAATAGCAAACCAATTATTCCCATCCCCACAGTGAAAAGAAGAAACACAACGTTTAACTACCATCCCTTTGCTGTGGAAAAAAACAGTTGAGTTGACATTTGGACAGACTAGCCGTAGATCCACCCTATAGTCAGGGATTAATTCATTGTTTTCACTAATGCATGAAAATATGCAAACTTCATCCTCTGACCACATGGCGGGCCAAGTCTCCACAGCATTACACAAAGCCTTTTCATGAAAAGCTGTCTCTGCCGTGCTATTGGTGCAACAGAGACACTCCTCTGAAGTTTGTCGACGCCCTTCTCCTGCTCACTTCTCATTTTCCAGTCAGCATGTGACTGAGGTTACAAGAGGATAGACACATTCCTATGTCACCCACTCCTCTGATTGCCAGATTATCTCTAGTTTCACTCATTGGATGACAATTATCCAATCACACACTCATACCTGCACACCTTACCCTCTTAGAGCAGCTTCACTTCCAAAATATTATAAAACACCTGCGGTCAGGTAACACTTATATGACTGCAGATCACTGAGGTACCTGTTGTGACAGGCAGGCAGCTCTTATTTGCAACATGGGACCATGACGTACCATACATTGCTATACTGCACTGGTGTGTTCTCATTTCTAACCCAATGTACTATTTTCCTGAGAAAAACAACTATGTAGCCACCATGAGCCATCATTTTTTTTATTAAAATCTCTAGGTTTGCATGAACTATTATTTGAAAATAAAATAACATTGACTAATTAACCCCACCTATCTTTAAGGATTGCAAGCAACTCTCTGCTTCACCAGTGGATACTTGGAAATCTTCAGTTTTATCATGGCCTACATCACATTGTAAGTTATGACTGAGTTATTGAACTTGAATAGTAATGTAAATATTATAAACAAAACCCTATTGATAAAGCACCGAAGTTCACATTACATTTCCTTTGTTTAATATTATTTTTATATCAGTTTAGATCCAATTTGTTTTGATTTTGGAACGTCTCCAGGACCAACCTGTTAAACCCCAAGGTCCCCGTCGGCGGGGACCCTAGTTTTTTTTTTCACGACACTGTGTCTCAGGTAGTGCTGCGTACCGGTACGCCAAACCGGTACTGGACTTGTAAAAAGTTTCGGTTCAAGTCCGGTTAAAACCGGAACGTTGGGAACCGGTACTTGGACTCGCAAAAAAACTAGCACTTATATTCTCCTTCTTGTTCTAAACCAGTGTTTCTCAAACTTTTTCACACCAAGGACCACTTAACCAATAAAATAACACTCGCGGACCACCTAACTCCACAAATATCCAAAATCGCATCGTTTTTCTAGAACAGATTACAAATCGCCTGAAAATGGTACAAACAAGTGGCAGCAGGTGTGATGAAGGTGTTGCGCTGGGCTATATCATACCATCGAAAGTGAAACTTAACCTCGCTCCATTGCGGAGATATTCCCGCGAGAGTGCGGAAAACTCAAATGTATTTATTTATTTCAAATGTGAAATGTTACCAATATACTCGCGGACCACTAGGGGGCGCTCACGGACCACCAGTGGTCCGCGGACCACACTTTGAGAAGCACTGTTCTAAACCATCTAAAACCTCCCTGAAGGCAGGAGAGACTGAAAAGAGTCAAGGGAAGCTTATAAAAGTTAACGGCATTTAATTACACAAAAGATGCGATGGTGTACAAATGAAATTGCAAAAGGAGGCGCTCTCCCCATCTCCTGTCAGCCCAGGTTGGTGTCTGTGGTTATTTAAACATTCCCTGATAAACGTTATTCAGCGTCAATAAATGAGTGCTAATCCCAGTGTGCTCAGTGTACAACATCACATGTCATTTCACCTTCGATTCACGGTTTGAAAACGTAGCATTTCGCCACATGCTAATGCTAACTGGAAGTGAATAATTTTCAGTATAAAAGTATTAAGTTAATAGTGTGAACTTCTGTTTTTTCAGAATAAAACTGATTTAAATTAAATAGTGTATTTAATTCTAAATTACGCCATATCAACATTGATTTTAATTTCTAACAGTATGTATGTACATCACTATGTAGTATGTACTGTATAATGTACACATGTAGAGTTGTAGAAAAGACATGGTGTACAGACAGTACAGTACACTCTAACTGTACAGTCACTACAGTGTAGCCTATACTGTATAGTAGGTGTGTAACAGTGTAATGCGTATAGTCTACTCTACACTCTACCTTTCAGCAACGTTTTAGGGATTTAGGCTCAGTCAGCTCAGGGACTGTTTGGTTACTTTAGTTTGGTAAATGAAATAAATGTTTGAACTGTGTAGTAGTTCACTGTAGTTGCTGTCATAAGTCATTTGTAGACTAAGTGGCAAAAAGTTTTTTTTTTACATTTGTACTTTGTAGAGAAATGTAGACACAAGTTGGAAGGGAGCACAATAAACCTGACGAGTTTGAATTTGAGTTGATTATGAGTTAATTTTTAATTGATAATTAGCTCACAATAAGTTTCACTTTAGTTACTCACACAACTTGACATAAGCCATGGGTTCAGGTCCGGACTTATAAGTCCGGACCTGAACCTGAACCTCTGGACTTGAGTCCGGACCTGAACCTGAATGTGAGTCCAGGTACGCAGCACTAGTCTCAGGGGATCTTAATATTTAAGAACCTATTAATGTGTTATACCAGATTAACGGAAATAATCTCAGCTAACTGACGATACAAACCATTTTACCAAAACAAAACACAAGTCTCATAGAAGCATCTAAATGACCCCTTAGCGAAAAATGCTAACGGACATTGGCATAGAACTCAAGATAAAAGTACCCATAAATTATTACTTATCGTAGCTGCACATACAATATATCCGATTAAAGCTGAGGTCCACATATTATTTTAGGTATATAGTATCATCACTGAGTGATCCGGACTCGCGACAGGGGAAGCAAATACAGACATCACAACACGTACCTTTACGGAGCTTCTAGGGCAGGGGTCGGCAACAGGCGGACCGCGGTCCGGATCCGGACCCAGACGCCGACCTATACGGACCCGGGAGCTATAATCAACAACTTCTCACTTCAAAAAAGAAGAATAAATCTAGACCGCAAAAATTAATTAAACAAGCGAGTACCTGTTTTTCCTGTCCAAGGACAGGTTCCTCGTCTGAAAGGAGTGCTGACAGAGAGCACCGGAACGCCGCTCCAGCTCTTCAAATATTGCAATACCCATAAGGAGCCGTACACATGCCACAGTGTTTGCGTGGCTGTGTCTTTAGTTGTAAGCACAGTGGCGATCTGTTGTTATTAGCATCTGGTTAGCTAGCTATGCTAACGAATTTAAAGAGCTTTTCTACAACCAGGTGGAAGAGAGCTCTCTCCTGAGAGGCTCAAATAACCTCAGCTCAGTGAGGTTAAGGCACACCTTGATATGATCATTATAGTTATTAATGAGACTTAATGAAAAACAGGTATAAAATACTATATGACAGTAACAAAAAAGTTGTTAAAAATAACAAGTATAGAGTTTAAAAGGGGAGTGATTTGCAAAAATATCCAAAAAGAAAAATATGCTTACAGTTCTGTTTCATATGGGTGTTGAGAGATGTATCCATAGATCTCTTAATGTTGCTCTCAAAGTGCACCAGATTGATGCTTTTAACTTCAATATTTAAAAAAATCTTCCCAGGGGAGCATGCCCCCGGACCCCCCTGGAGTGGGTTAGGTCCCCCCCACTTAAATCATGTTCACATGGATAGGATACTCAATACATTTGCACACATATTGTGTCCATATCTTTCTGTTTTGGTGGTCGCGCGGCGCCACCACCGTGCACATGCATGCATACGTGAGTCATGGTGAGATATCTGGATTCAGAGGTTGCTTTGTCTTTGCACAGCATGAAAGAAAGGTGAAATGAATGGGCTGTGATTTTAGTTTTTTTAGGCAGAGGTTGAGTTCAATAATTTGTACGACCCTCGGAGGATGTTATAAAAATTTAAAGGAAAAAGGTTCCCCACCCCTGCTGTAAATAATAATAAAAACCCTTGATTTTTAACTAACATCTCTGTCTCCTATTGATCTGAGTATATTATAAAGAATAGCAGTTAATTGAAGCATTAGTATTACGCTGTTTTTTTCCTGCTTCGAATAGTTCTCTCTTTTTTTCACCATACCTGTGTTTGCATCACTGCAACCACTGTGCATGTGTATGAGAATGGCCCCTGACCACCATTTCAGCCCAGATTTACAAACTCCTCGAGCTCGAGCTCAATTCTCACACTGAATTTTAAAAAAGTGAGTGAGGGACTGCAATATAAGAGGGAAAGAAAGAGAAACTTTAAAACTGTTCAATTGTTATGTGTAAAGACCTGATATTGTTCTATAATCGCGAGCTGAAACTGTTAAGTCATGATGTGAAACGGTTAACAAAGAAAAAGTGACACTCAAGCTGCTGCTGCCACTTTATTTTATTTATCTAAAATTAAGCCACTTTTTAAGATGCACATATTTTCAAAAGATATGTTTATTTATTTTCTTCTATTTTATTTGTAAATACAGCCCGAGAGGAACATTACACATATCCACAGTATTTACTGTATATCTGTATAGTTCAATGTTAATTGACAATAAATATTGTTGTTTTTGAATTGTACTTTCTTTATTTGATTGGCAGTCAGTTGTTGATTACATGCAGACGTTGATAAAGCTACAGGTCACTTCAATATATATATCACACTAATTCATGAAGCAAGTTAGACATTTTGATGTTCCGGACCTTTGCATGGGGTGATTTTCTCTAACTGGACCTCGTTGAATTGTTAGTTGAAGACCCCTGTTCTAGGGAGATCGTCTCACCGTAGCTGTCAATCTGATCAAAAGACGTGTTCAATGGCATTACAACGAGAAAAAAACCGCGGCTGAATCGGTTAATCCATAGGTTTTTAATGTCTCTGTATAAAAAAAATGATTTAATTTATAATCCATAATTCATTTTTATGTAAAAAATCGGAGAGCAGAGAGCAAATGTTAGCTGCTAATGGTAGCCACCAGAGTGGCTGCTGCTTCCGGTCTCGGATATGCGGCAGTCTAACACACACACATTATCAAATCAAGGACTATGTGGGAGTTCCCCTCGATTCCCATTGGCTCTGACGGTTATAAAGAGATGTCACATGTCAAAATCCAGCAAGGGGGCCAGAGATATGGAAGATCCACCCAAATGGCCCCAGAAGAGGTTTTTTTGTTGCTAAATCTGTCTAAATAGGTCAATATATCACTGTTTTGCATCAATCTGATAACAGGGGTACTTATTATATTGTTGTACTTTGGATTCCTAAAGCTTTTAGTCTACTAACCCATCATCCAAGGTTAGTTTTTCACTATAAGTACACATATTTTTTGGGCAGACACTATAATTTACAGTTTTTTACCATGTTCAATCTGAATTTTCTTTAAAATAAAAACATCTATATTGAATCTGACTTTTCTACATCCAACTCACAGGGTTATCATTACTTTGAGAAAAAAGATTATTAATGTAACCCTTTTAGAAGGGAAGATATGGTCATTTGTTCTGGGAATGTCAGTTTTCAAGCCTGAAACCTGAAAAACAGGCTCAGGGTTTAACAGTTGCGTACGGAAGTTGATGGTGACACAGGCTGAGTCCAGATAAGATTAGGCTTGTGTAATCGGATGCACTTTTTCTAACATTAATCAAAACAGAGATTGTTATGATGATAAAAGTGTTGTTGTTTAACACACCCAAATGAGATGTAATTTCCAGTGTTGAGCAAATTAAAACTTGTTTGAACACACTGGTTAGGGTTAAGGTCATGTCACACAAGTTAAAGTCAAACATTTAGGCTGTGATTTCAAGGCGTTATTGATGTTTAACAAAGTATTGCCAAAGTAAGGCAATTTTTGAGGATTTATTTTAAACTTGAATAAAAACCGGACTATACATAACAAATTGACATTCCACTTTGGACTTGAAATATAATCAAATAAATAGTCTAACCCTTTAAAAAAAAATACAAAATTGAGAAAGAAGCTGTGGAAAAAAAGGTGCTAAATCAACATAATTTCTTAAAGTGCACCAATGTTAACAATTTGGGAGTGTCATGACTCATGAAGTAGATCACCTGCAAAAAGATTGAAACTATAAACAGTAATGTGTAGCTTTCATTTCAAATTCCTACAAACATACAATTAATCAACAAAAATCTCCCACAGATATACAATCTGCTTTCACTCAATCCTTACAAGAAGGTCCACTGACCTCAGCTAAATGCTGAGCTGCTTGTACCTTATCTATCAACACTGTAGGGCTTGTGACTGTGAGAAAATAAGACTTTATTTATCTCTCAGTCTGCAACAATGTTTGGTCTCACTGTCATGGCTCTGTGTTTGGTCTCGGATGCAAGCTGAGCACAGGTGCTGTCCTCTAAGCTCTTTGTTGTGGGAAATATCTGCAGCCTTTGTGGTTGAGGAGAACACAGATCACCCATTGGACTTGCATCAAAACCTGTTACCTTTAAAATAATTGAAGTTATGCTTTATCAGCATGCGGTGCTCTTGAGGAACAGACATGCGCTCTCAGCTGCCTCCACAGTGCGACAGTGGTGCAGTGTTCCTGCCCATTCAAGGCTGTGGATGTGTAACCCTCCACCATTCAGAGCTAAAGATAGACCTTTGACTGAGCCAGTGTGGTCGTGGAAAGGCACAGCTGCTGTAGTCGAACTGCCAGTCTGAATTTGATAATGTTACTTGACCATGAACACTACTCATGGGTTTATATTTTCTAATTGAACCAATGTTCCAGCTCTCAGAGACAAATCCGGACATTTTTCATAATGCCAGTTTGCATAGATATATATCTTAAGTTTGTATGTAACCTCTGAATATCACTTCCACATGTATCCTTATGTGTGAAAATAAACATATTGAAAACAAAAAAAAAAGCCTTCCAGCAACTTCCTTTCATAAGTATTACGATCAAAGTAGGCATGCATTTGATCCGAGTCTTGGTGTTGCCATGAAAGCCAAAGTACCAAAGTATGTAGGTCTCCATGACAATAAACTCCTATGATAACTTCCTAAAGTGCAGAAATCACATGCAGAACAAACAATCCACTCATTAATTTACTAAGCAGGCAGGATTTAGGTTGCCCAGACAGTAAACAAGCTAATTAAAGTAAAAAAGCTTGTTGGATTACCGGTTCAGCTGAAAATCTCCACAGTTCCTACAACAGGATTTGATGGTGGAATTGTAGAAATGTAAAAGGTTTAACATCTTGGGCCAATACAGTAAAAGGTGTTTGATTACAATTAATTTGTTGATAACAAGAGGAAAACATATCATTTGTTCTCCATTGACATTACAGCTTGTCACATTTTTACATACATTCAACACAGACTTGAGAGGACTGCCCAAACTGGTCGATACAGTATTTCAACATAGTGTTGTCACCTGGTTTAACCCAACCCTGTCTCCTAAAAATTACGTTCCCACAGAACTAAACTGCATTCTCAATTACGTTTAGCAAGAAACGTATTTTCTCCCACGTTACGTTCGTTATGAACGTATCTCAAATACGTTTATTTTCTACATATCTTCTAGAAACATATTTTCTCCCACGTTACGTTCGTTATGAACGTATCTTAAATACGTTTATTTTCTACATATCTTTGCCATTTATTGTCTTGCTTATAATAATGATAATAGTCATTTATAAATATCATTTTAGAGCACACATTTGAAATCAGTAGGCGAGGCTGTAATTTTGCCAGCTGTTACTCTCATGAGCGAGGCAGAAATAATATTTTTAACATGCCAAAAAGCTGCTGTGTCGTTTATTGCACCTCAAACATTAAAACAAATCCAATTACGTGTTGTCTGTACTTCCTCTAAGAAGAAAGGACAGTATCTGAAGATACTGAAGAAGATCTCTGTGACGCCAGATGTGGTGTTGTTAATGATATGCGATATGATATCCGAAAACATTTCAGTTTAGGATGGCCGAAGACACTACACTACCCATAATCTCCAGCTATCGTTTGGGACTACAGTCCCGTTGACAAACCCTGTTGATTGATCTTCAAGGTCTGGGATTGGATGCTGGAGTGGCAGTGCGCCAAGGTTACGCCGAGCGTCAAGCTCTTTGAAATGGAACGAAACCACGGCAGACTATTCAAAACTGGACTCGAATGCCCCCCCCAGAACTACACATGCTGGCTATTGTGTTTCGCAAATGTTTTCTACACATTTCTCTATGGCAACGTCTCTACAGGAATTGTAGTTTAATAAAAGACGTTTTCGTTTGTCCAAAAATTAGAAGTTGCCAGTATTAAACTGTGTACAGCCCTGGAGGTTTAGGCGATAGGAAACACATTGGTGTGGTACACTTTAAAACATGTAATTACATGGGTGAAAATCGCTTGTATCCATAATGGGCAGCATTAACCCTTGTGTTATGTTCACATTCGCACCCTTTGGTAATGTTCGGGTCAAATTGACCCGGGACATATTTCAGTGTTTAAAAAAAAATACAGAATTCAACATGCACAATTCCTTATATATATTGTCTTTAACTCATTCCCCAACAATATAAATGAAATATATGATTAGTTTTTGAAAATACTCTTTGCTAGATCAAATTTAACAATGGAAGTGGTCCATCGTTTTTTTGTGATAAAAATGTAATTTATGTTAAAAAATGTAAATGGAACATTTTTTTCCTGTAATGTGTTATTATTTTTAATCTGTCTATAATAATCAAAGCCCTGAAGGAAATAAAGCAATTAGCAGCAATTGGAACACAAGAACCACACAGCCAAAAGTATTTGTCTGTGAAATATAGAGAGAATTAAACATCCATATAAATTACAGAACAGATATAAACACAAAGCAAATAAAAACAATTAACAGTCACTATTCATAAATACAGTATATCCGAAAAATATATTGATGAAGTGACGCTGCAGAACATCATGTGAGTCAATGGGCAAGTCCGTTTAGGAAAACACATGATGTAGAACTTCTTCGTGTGTATAGCACAGATGTACTTGTTGCAGTTGCTGCATGTAGTCTGTGTCTTGATCCTTTGAGGGTCCACAGACCTCACAGCTGGCTGTGGGGGTCTTTCAGAAGCTGACTGTGGGGGTCTTCTTGCAGCTGGCTGTGGGAGTCGTCCCATCAGCTGGCTCTGAGTCAAGTTCATCTTCCAATTTGCTGTCAAATTCTGAGTTTACCTCCACATTATCCTCATCTTCAGAAATGTCTTCCCTGTTTCCACTTCAACCGTGTTCCTCTAATGCAGGGGTCCCCAAACTTTTTCCTGTGAGGGCCACTAAACTTTTTCCCTTCTCTGATGGGGCCCGGGTCAGTTTGTAACAGAAAAAGTGTGACGATCCGCATGGGTGGTCTAACGTAAACATTTATTGTTTTCTAGAAAGCCACACATAACCAATATTAATAACCCTTTCCGGGATCTTCACAGAAAAAAAGTCAGGAAATAAATAATAACACTATTAATGAAATAAAATAACACTATTTATGAAATAAATAATAAACCAAATAACCCTCTCTGGGTTCTCACAGAAAAAAAGTCCATTGAAAATTACTGTAACTTTCTGTTTGTGCCGTGCACAATCTTAACAGGTAAAAGTTTAGCTTAGTTGTCAGAGCAGAATCTCTCAAAATAAACGTGGATTTACGTAAAAAAACCTATTTTTTCGGGGTTCGGGTGTTTTGTTTGATTTTAAAAATTTAAACAAACGAAGTCTTGGCTTTCAGAATATGAAACTTTTATTTCCTATTTATTTCCTCACTCGCATCTGCTCTTCTGCCGCAGCGCCCGCCCCCCCCTCACTCCCGCTGAAATTATGAATGTAAGAGTATAGTAATCATAGATAACACTGCAGGGTCCGTTACAGTTTGGTTTTCATCTGAAAGTCTTGGCTTTCAGAATATTAAACTTGTTTCGGCAAATTCAGATGATAAATACAACTTTGAAGCTTCGGCATAATTACAAGCGGAGACGGCAGGCATAACAACAGCCGGTGTTTCTCGTGAGTGTTTCCCCCGGGAAACAAAACACAATACACACAAACGCAAAATTACACAAGCACACACACTCACACACACCGTATACAACACACTCGCGAGCTTCCCCTCCAAACGAAAATATCTTCCCTCGTAGTATTTTGATCATTTGCTCCGCTAATAATCAATCAGATCGATGATTCCAGAGAAGAGACAACTTGGGAAGGCCGTTTTCTCAAAATGGATGACTCGGTTAACAGTCATTATATAATGTGACATATTTCGTTTAATAGTTGAGTACAAAAAACAATCCTGATATCATTAGAAAGCTAGGAATGTCCTCTTTCCAACAGTGTATACAACTCAAAAGGTGTCTTCGGGTCAATGCGACTGATTTCGATAGAGCAGGTCACAACATTTTGACAGGGGCTATGTCTAGGATTCGCGTGGCCAGAACTGGAAAAAAAAAAAAAAAAAAAAATCATAATGCGTCTCTGGTATTGTTCAGGGGGCCGGGCCAAATGTGGAGGCGGGGCCGTACCCGGTCCGCGGGCCTTAGTTTGGGGACCACTGCTCTAATGCATTCCACTCACTCTCATCCATTATTAGCTCCAAGGCTCTGAGCAGAATATCTTTGGCCCATTTTGTTGGTAGATAATTGTAGTTCTGCACTACACTGTTACTACACTGAGGTTATGTCTCTGTTTAGTCCCCTCCTCCGGCATGCAGGTGCGAGGGGGGACAGTGCGAGAAAATGTAAAATGTTTATACATTTCTGGAAGATCTAAAATGTTATAATGTTCTAGGATAGTTTTGTGTACACACTACAAAGGGTAAATATCAAGGGAAAACAGGATCAAACAGCTTCTCTATGCATACAATGGTGTGTGTGGGGTGTGTGTGTGTGTGTGTGTGTGTGTGTGTGTGTGTGTGTGTGTGTGTGTGTGTGGTGTGTGTGTGTGTGTGTGTGTGTGTGTGTGTGTGTCTTTAGTTTGTGTGTTTTTCTCTGTCTGTCTGTTCTGGTATTGTATCCGGGTCAGATTGACCCGAACCTCTTATGAAGGACATAAATGCGGGTGGGCCATTTTTTCATAAGTGGAAAAAAAAAAAAAAAAAAAAACCACATGTCCTTCACAATAAGTAAGCCCCCGGCCATTGAGTTTCAGGTTGAACGAAAATATCCTTGTATTTTTTTTATTCATTGACAATGGAAATCGGGGTCAATTTGACCCGAACACCACACAAAGGGTTAATATATACCCACATGACAGCTCAGTGTTACTTTGTAATTCTACTCCACTACAATTCAGAGGTTAACCTGGTATTTTACTCCACTACATTTATTTGAGTTACTTTGCAGATTCTGATTAATGATGTGAAATATAACAACCCTTAAATAAGACTTTAGTTACACCTGAGTAAAATTCAGGGAAAGGTGATTGTCAAGTGCCAACAATCAGGAGAGATATTTGATAGTTGGGTGCTTGAGAAGACTAAACATTTATCTGCAGATCTCTATAAAGTATATTAATTACTCGTTATTCTCTACTAATAGTTAATTAAAACTGTATAATGGCTATTTTGCACATCTCCTTTCAGATTTTCTAATTTTTATTGACATATCATATACACAACTACGGTGTAGTTATGCAATGAATGAAAAACTTGGTCACAGGTTCCTCAACAGTGCATTACAAGACATCTATCAATATGTGTGAACCTCCACCATTAAACTGTCAATTTCGCAACATTTCTTATACTATCTAAACACTAGAGTATAAGTCATATGTATAATATCAGTTAAAATAAGTGCTTCAAACATAGTTAACATTGCAGGAGAGCAATACATTAGACGTTAGTACTTTGTGTCAGTGCTTAATTATTTATCTGTAGATATAGATACCCCAAAGCTTTTTTATTATTTGAAAGAAGACCTTAACCTAAAGTATTCTTTAATGTGTTAAAAGGTTAATTAGTTTGTCTGTTTTGCACATCCTCATATTAAAGGTGGGGTAGGTAAGTTTGAGAAACCGGCTCGAGATACACTTTTTGTTATATTCCATGGAATGCTCTTAACATCCCGATAGCAATGAATATCTTAAGTGCTTTGACAAAAAATCCATAACAAAATGCATCTGTGGAAGCCGTAGCACTGTAAAAAGCACGACCAATCATTTGAGCCGGCCCGGCTAAAATAACTGGATGGCCTATCTGCCTGTCAGCCTTCCATCTGTGCACAAACTTATCTTGCGCCCTCATTGGTCATGTGCGTGTTCGTGTGTGTTGGAGGAGGGGCTCTGTAAGGAAGTGGCAGATTTTTTGCGGTTGTGTATTTTCAAATTCTAGCGCACTCGAGCTGGTTTCTTCAAAATGACCTACCCCACCTTTAATATCTTTGTACATCGTGCACTAAACTGTTTTATTGTAGAGATCACTTACAGTATCTTCTTGATTTTTTTATATTCTATACTTCTATCATTGACCTTCTACTTTCCCCCTATGAAAGTATGTACTCTTAATATTTTTTTCATCAAATAACATTATTCAACAAAAATAACATTATTCAACAAAAATAATTCAATAACATGCTTTAACCACTAGGCGGTGCACACAAGGTACACACAGCATACCAATAATAACTTTGTATTATTAGTGTAGGACACTTATGTATGTATAACATCTGAAGATGTGTAGTTTTATTCATGTTTTTACATAATTGTACAGGATATTGCTATACTATTTCTCATGCTTTACTTCTACACATTAATATCTGATTTGTAAAACATCACAGACAGAAAGCCATATCCATCATTTAATGGTAAGCTATTGAAATTGTGATTCCATAGAGGTGTCTCCCATTACCCAAATTCCCTGACTATTCTCTCAACTTAGTATTTACATTCTTATATTCAAAGAAAATCAGTAATATCTTTAAAAACTACAAGTCCTTTTCTATCAGCTGTGCACCGTTATGGTGTAAATATAACCTATCTACCAATTGGATCAAATATAAAAGTCAGCCGAATTAGTATTGATACTGCAAGGAGACGTATTTTGTGAAAGAAATGCAAGATGTTGTTTAATTGTTGATATATTTATGATCCAAGTCACATATTCAGTTTTGGCGGCAGTTCTCCTGTTTGTCCAAAGGTCTTCTCATCAGGGCTCTATAAATACAGAACTACAGCAGATGTGTACTATTTAATGCAGCCGAACTGTGTATTACAATGCCGTTATGTGATTACTTCCAAAGAGAAAAGCAAGAACACTCGGAATAAAGTATTTTTATTTTTTTTCGGATATCATATCGCATTAACATCATATCCCAACATGCATTGCAGCTAAACATCCAATCAACGAGCTTCAAGCTGAGGATCTTGGGTAATCTGTTCAGTGGGTTTGTGTCATGGATGTATAATAAGAAGTTTGTGTGTATCCTCAAAATGTCCCTTATAGGCCTGTCTGTTTCCGGTGACTTTATTTACGGCTAAAAAGCCCAAGATTATAGAATTAAACGAATAAATCAAAACAAGGATAATTGTGTGTTATTGTTGATTAAATAAGGAAAAAAAGATTTTCAAAAATACAGATTTCAGTATTTTGAGGCTCTAAGCCCCATTTATTTTCCGCACAGACTGGAAAAAAAGTCCGACATTATACGATTTAAAATAAAAACATAAAACACTGGCATGTAATTTACGTTAGAATAAATAGAATGGTTTTGAATAATAGATGAGAGTAAAATCTACGTCACTTTACAGCCCCGCCCACTTTTGGGGAAACCAACGCTGTCATTTGAACCGCGATCAAGCCTGAAGACACAGAGATCTTCTGTTACTGTCCTTTCTTCTTAGAGGAAGTACAGAAACACGTAACTCTGGATTTGTTTTAATGTTTGAGGTGCAATAAACGACAGCAGCTTTTTGGCATGTTAAAAAATATTATTTTCTGCCTCGCTCATGAGAGTAACAGCTGGCAAAATTACAGCCTCGCCTACTGATTTCAAATGTGTGCTCTACAATGATATTTATAAATGACTATTATCATTATTATAAGCAAGACAATAAATGGCAAAGATATGTAGAAAATAAACGTATTTAAGATACGTTCATAAGAAACGTAACGTGGGAGAAAATATGCTTCAAGAAGATATGTAGAAAATAAACGTATTTGAGATACGTTCATAACGAACGTAAAGTAGGAGAAAATACGTTTCTAGCTAAACGTAATTGAGAATGCAGTTTAGTTCTGTGGGGACGTACTTTTTAGGAGACAGGGTTGTTTAACCAGATGTAACTGAAATAAGCATGTTGAATTCATATCATTCGATTCTTCTCACATCTCATCTCGTATTTCTTCATGTTAAGATTTCTTATATCTGTAATTTGACTACGTAAAAGAGAAAGATGGGGGTAGGCTGGTTAAAGACACTGTAGCTTGATAACCTGTTTAAACAAACCGGTTCAAAAGGAAGATTTATCTAAGACTTTAGACTCCACAAGAATGTGAGAAATGTTTCTTGTGAAAGGCTGCAACATTGTCTTTGTTAAAGCTGAGCAGCAGTATCTTGAATTAGCTGTTGGGGGTAAAAGCAGTATAACCCATTTTTCTATTGAACTGTGTGGAAATACCATTTTGTGGATTTTAGTTTTGCCTAATAGTCTGGCATCTGAATACCTTGTTGTTCAATAATGTTATCTGCATCTGTTAGTTGTACCAGCTACCAACAAGTGCCAACTTGATACAAAAGTTTTCTGGATTAACATGTTAGTACTTCTTATGTCAGGTATTGCTGACATGGTGTAATCTTTGAGCCTTAGGAAATCTAGGGATGTCTTACAGTTTGTAAAAAGCTTTCTTCAACTAATTTTTTTACGCGACAGCAGATCCCTGGATATCTAATGTCCTCTTTTATGAAGCTACTTTGATTGAGAAACTACTTTAACACACTTAACCATTTGATCCATTTCTTGCATCAACATTTACAACTGTAATTTTATTTGTGTGAATGTTTGCTTACACCAAAACCAAGGCCTCAAAGAGCTCTTTGTCCTACTTTATCAAAGTGGCTAAGGGCCAAATGTAATTATTATTGGCCAGAGTCACAAAGTATGTATTTATGTCCTGTTGTGTCTCATCTCTGTTATCAATTCAAGGTTTAATGTGGGGTGGCTGTGGCTCTAACTTCGTAACTTCGAATCTGGGGATAGCAAGTTTGAGTCCCACTGCAGTCAGCATGCCGTTGTGTCCCTGGGCAAGACACTTCACCCCAACATTGCTCCTGTGGGGATTGTCCACAGTATTGAATGTATGTAAATCACTTTGGATAAAAGCGTCTAACAAGTGTAATGTGAATTCCTTTGTTAATCTAGTCAACGGTCGCTCAGTAATACTTTGCTACCCTTCCTAACACAGCTTGTTGGAAATCCTTAAGTTAAATAGACAAAGCAACAATCAACATTGTCTGCTACATCTGAAGGTTAGCTTGGTATGAACAAGGATATTATGATTCTTTATAGACAGCAAGTCATTCTGTAAAATGGGTATCTTTTGGACTGTGAGATAAAGCTCCTTTTTTCAAAGTCAAAATGTGATCAGAAAAATACAATCATTAATAATAAACAAAACCATGGGTTAATCCTGTTATTTAAAGTAAGTAAAAGGGAGAAAAAAATATACAAATAAGTTTAATCAGGTAATCGATTGGAAAGGCGTCCATTTGGTGTTACACAAAGGCTGAACATCTTGGTGTAAGCAGGGTCTGGCCTTGTCTCAGAAGGTGGACATTTAATTAAAATGGTAGTGGGGATGATATTGAATCCAAACCCAAACCCAAAATGAAGAATAAATACTCTAAAATGAAAAAAAAAAATACAAAATGAAAATGGAGATGAACTGGTTCTTAACGTAGGCGGAATAAAACACCTTGGAGCCATGGGGGGGGGGGGGGGGGGGGGGGGGGGGGGGGGGGGGGGGGGGGGGG
>NW_022991187.1:964629-1013696 GCF_902827175.1 Gymnodraco acuticeps
TAAAACACCATGGAGCCATGGGGGGGGGGGGGGGGGTGTCAACATTTGGACGGGATGTAACATGTTAAAGAGATACAAGACCTTTGCCTTCCCTACAACCATAACACCTGCTTTCAACTATTTCCCTCTGGCAAGACACACTAAGTCTTCCACAGTGATCAAGCTGAGGAATGCAAAATAGCTGTCACACACAAATGTTGAAGACACTTCACCTAAGTGTAGAGCATGTAGATCATATCTCCAGCCTGCCCCCACTGGGCCGGGACTTTAACCCCCCCCCACACACACACAGAGACAAAACATCCAACACCAGTCACTTTTACGCTGCTATGGAAATGTTTGCACTATTAATAGAGGAACTAAGGCCCCTAAAAGTTGAAATACCCCTACCCGAGGTAGAACAAAGCACAGTGCTTTGTTCTACCTCGGGTAGGGGTATCTCGATAACTAAAGCCTTTTTTGGGGGTTTGTTCCTCTACTATATGTACATTATCTTTTCTTATCCTGCTTACATGAAGTAAACGGTTATTTTGTTTTGTTGTAATTGAGTGTTCTTGCATTTTAATGTGTGTTTTTGTATACCTCGGGACTGTGGGAAACATATTTTGAGATTGACAATAAAGTTGACTTTGATCATGGACATCAAACAGTTCTGTGACGGCCAGCATTGAGAAGCGGTGTCTTTAATCTCAGATATAACCGTATCTGCTAGGAGTATAAAGATTATAAGGGGTGTCAAACATATGGCCCGTGTGCCAAAACCGACCGACAGAGGGCCCAATCCCCCAGGGATGATTTTGCAAAGTGTAAAGATTACAGAGAAGACATCAAGTGCAATTTTCACAACTTCTATGCTTTTTGTTTGTATACATTCTATACATTTACAAGGGAGGAGGAACGCCTGACCTTTTTCCTTAATAGTTCCCACTTTAGTTTGTATGGTGGTGCCTCAGTTCAGGTGAAGATTACTACACAGCTGTGGAAATGGATGTGAAATTATTTATTTTTGATCATAAAAATACTATTGTCTTCGTTTCCCCCCCCACCTTACTTTGGGGTTCGCGGTACAATCTGACCAGTCCTGTTTTAACTGCTATTACATTAACACAAAAAACATTAATCATCACCAAATGTAATTTAACACCCTTTCAAACTGTAAATATTGTATCAGACTACTGGTATACATGAAAAACTGCAGTAAATATACAAAGAACAGACACTGAACATGTATTGCATGTGCGTGGTGTGATGGGCACATAAGAGCGGGAAATGTGTCAAATTGTTCATTGTGTGTGTGTGCCAGGTGTGATTCACATGGGGGGATTGGGCACATAAGGAGGGGGGGAACACATCTAGAGTATGTGTGTGTGTGGGTGTTTTATCTGATCCGGATGGTTACTAATTCCTTTTCTTTATGGCGGTCATTTTTGACCTGGAACACCATGGGTGTTACAAAGTTGACTAAATCATCCAAAATTCAATGAAAGTGGTGATCAACAATTTTATATGTTCAAATGTCTACTGTGAGGGATATCATAAAGCCTTAATGCAATCGAATGTAAAACAAAAAAGTTATGATTGATGAAAGTAGTAAATCGGTCATATTTGACCCGAAGACAACAGGAGGGTTAATCAGTTCCAGATACCTGTGAATAAATGGGTCTGCCTTTGTACACTGATCTGGAAGTTGTAATGCACATGTGTAAATGATAAACCGAGGCATATTGTTGCACTTATTTCTCTTAAGAAATGTCAGGTTGTTCATAATTTGTGTAAAAAGTAGTTTATTAAATAGGAACATATTCAGAAATGTACTTTTTTGCACTTTAACAAAGGGAACTATTTAGAGTTGTCTTTATTCAATTGTGCAATGATTTTTCCAGTCCAGCACAGTTGAAATCGAATGTAGCTTAAAGTGGCCCCTACAACTAAAATGGGCTCGACACCCTTGATTTAGATCTTGGTCACATTTTAAAGACTACGAAAGTACACCAACAATTTTAAAGAATTTAATATTTTAAGGATTAGCAATAAATAAAATCTATTCTGATAAAGTTTACTGAACTTTATACATAAAATGCATCAAAATATATGGTAACATACACTGTCAAATTAGGGATATCTGGCCTAACCTTGGTTTGCTATACTGGACAACTTTGCTAATGAAATTATTGACTTTAATTCCAATTATTGAAAACTAAATAAAAAAGCATCAGCAGTAATATATGTATTATATGACTAACATTCGCTTGTGTACCCAACAAGGATGGGGGATTTCTAAATAACATAACAGAATATAAATCACAATAAATAGTTAGCTAGTATTACAGCCTTCATTTTTCACATACCTCAGTAAAAGCCCTATTACTGATAAAGGGCAACTTTATCAAATGCTTACGGTATGTGCAAAAATGTTTATAATGATTGATCGTGTATGGATAAAGTCTTAACATTTTTGTGCACTGTAAAATCAAAATAGAAAAGAAACCATGATGACACAGATGTTTGAAAGGAGTAGTTTATTACAGAGCATAAGGAAACTACTCAGTCTAGACATGAAGCACAATACAGTATGAGCTACTTGTTCCTCTGGAAGTTGAGCGCATGTTGGTAGGAGGAGAGAAAGAGCAAAGAAGAGGAGTAGAGGAAATAGAAAAGGCACTCTTACACTTACTGTAGCCAACGGGATGGCTTCTGAGTGGTAAAAAGGGGACAACCTAAACTTGAACCTATCCTTCACATGGGACGACTGTAAACAAGGCTGGTTTCTCTGTACTACACCAACCAAATGTTGCCATTCCTTGCGGATAGGTAAAAGCTAAAGGATTGCACCAGACATTTTAAATGAGATTTCAAAACCAATTCACTGAAAAATATAATCTACAGTCCAAAAATAAAAAAGATAGTCATTGACAACAGCCAGTGGCACTTTCATCTTGAGGCGGACCAGAGCTTTTCTGTACAACACTCTGGAGCATCAAGCAAAAACACTGAAAAATGGTCAAGTCAAAAGGAATTGAAGATTCAATAGCCATATGTTTTTAAAGCTGCCTTCTGAAACATCGGCTTCTCTGTATCCACGCTGAGTTTCAGAGAACAAATAAATAGTGTTAAGGGTTGACTTTAAGCCAATAAGACTGTGGCAAAGAACACACTCCTTGAAGAACAAAGATGGGACCAGGTTTCTCTGTAGCTACACCTGCCATCCATACACTCGAGGAGCAAGAGGACCTTTCGTCACTTCAAACCATAACAATTCAAGTGAAACTACATTTAAAAAAAAGGACTCATTTAAAATTGAATTTCAATGCATAATCAATCCAATCTTTACTATTACTATCAAGTATAACAAATACCTCTGCAGACCAGAGCAGTGACATAGCAGCTTCTGACTTTTCTGTATTACGTCAGAAATCAGCAAAGGTCTGGAGGGGCATCTGAGGCTTTATGCTCATTCGAGAGCTTGATTATTTAGGATTGGCTCACCTATTAGCCTGCAATGCATAGCATTTTTTGTGAAAACAGCAACAACCCTTACAATTTTAATTGTGCCATTTTAGCATCCTCCACATAGACAGGGGAATAAAAACAAAAGAGGAAGAGAACACTGGGTCGGGGGAATAATTGTACAGGACTAAACAAAAAGGAGGAATGTTTAGAGAGACACTAAACTTATTTAGATGGTGCCAGATGAGAAGGACCTCCAACTATCAAATTAGGCCTTTACATTGATCTACAAAATGTAAACGTCGCACAGACACCTTACATTAGTAGCACCATTGAATTCAGTGGGGGTGTCGCTTAAAGCCTAAGATGCATTGCATACCGTCTAAGATCGCTGACACTAAATAGAAGACAGACGCTTTTTGAGTGTGGAATGCCAAAAGGAGAACAACTGAGCACAGCTACTCAGCGTTTACTACATAAAGCAGGGGAACCTCAGGACATGGAAAACATTGAGCACGATGGTGCATGAGTTCATGGAACTCATCCAATTGTTTAAACATCAAGTTTCTGAGGCATGCCTCCTATGACAAAGTATGAAACAGCAAGAAGACAAAAGGAGGGAGTAGGAGTGAGGAAGGATTCATGAGATAAAGATGCCATTACTATGAGAGAGACAAGGGCATTTCACCCCCGGAACCTAGGAGGCTTCTCTGTAGTATACACCAACAGGCCTGGGGGGAAAAGCTTAACATGTTTAGTATTTGAGTTTTTTGGGCACCTCCCATGGGAAGGAGTCTCGGCCAAAGTGGCCATAGGCTGCGGTCCTCTGATACAAGGGCTTCTTCAGATCCAGCTCCCTGGAATACATAATCAACACATTTAGCAGCAGTCGCACCTAGTGACTTCAAATGCACATAAGCATTCTCACAATAGCTAATAAGAATGTCGAGAGCCACCAAAAAGCATAACAAAAATCAATTAAAAATCATGTTCGTTGGACCAGCTGGAATAGAGGGAAACACGTGAAGCGTCGACACTTACCATGAAGACCACACTCAGCCCTGAGCAGTGTGGTGACTGCAGCGGCAAACCACTCTACGGCTTACAAAAAGGATGCTTATCAAACTATAAGCTACAGGGCTTCTATACAAAATATGCCATGCATAACGGATTAATGAGACCTTTTGCCACCAATGCCCACATGTGTGACCTTCAACACTAAGCCATATAACTTCAGTAGAATTAGATAGGGTAAAGTAGTTGATCAAAACAAATTATAATAATTGCTAACGTTAGCAAAAGAAGAATTATAATGGCTCTGCAGAGTTTCTAAATACTTTACATAAAATAAACGAAATCCTGTGCAGGGCAATTCAATAAAACACAAGGCACAGCAAACCGGAAGGATCTGCTGTTCCACTAAGTAACAGGTGGCTTCAGGGGATGGATATACATTACCTGACAATAACTCCAGGACGAAGGTCAAAGTTCCTCTTCACAATATCAAGCAGCTCCCTCTCACTCTTTTTTGAGGTCCCGTAGTGGAAGATAGAAATGGAAAGGGGATGGGCAACTCCAATGGCATAGGCAACCTAATACAACACACGCACATGTATTATATCAAGCAGAAACACTTCAGAGAGGAACCTCTTTGTCGCCCCTCTCTAAAACGAAGTGCGTTGAGTTTACCGCTTACCTGGACCAACACTCTCCTGCAGAGCTCAGCCTTCACTAGAGACTTGGCCACCCAGCGTGCGGCATAAGCAGCCGAGCGGTCCACCTTGGTGTAATCCTTCCCAGAGAAGGCCCCACCGCCATGGGCTCCCCAGCCTCCATAAGTGTCAACAATGATTTTACGCCCCGTCAGGCCGGCATCCCCCTGTAATAAAGAAATAGTTGTTACACAGGTATGTACCCCCAAGGCTAACTATGATTTCAAAGCCACACCCTACTGACACCTCACCTGCGGGCCTCCAATAACAAATCGTCCGCTGGGCTGCAGATGGTAGATTGTGTCATCATCCAAATAGATGCATGGAACCACAGCTTTGACCACCTTTTCCTTCAGGGTGTCTCTCATCTCCTCTAGGCAAATATCTTCATCATGCTGAACAGAGACCACAACGGTGTGCACACGCATTGGAAGCATGGCGCCATGGTCCTGGCGGTACTGGACGGTAACCTGTGCAGGGATAAAGAACTAGCTAAATCGCACTAAAGTAAATGTATAGTAGCTTATAAGAGCAAGTACATCAGCTTTACCTGTGTCTTTGAGTCTGGCCGGAGCCATGGAAGGGTGCCATTGCGACGCAGCTCGGCCATCTTACTATTCAGTTTGTGGGCAAGGACAATTGTGAGAGGCATACACTCCTCAGTCTCATCCGTGGCATATCCAAACATCAAGCCCTGCAGAGCAAGAGACATTTAGTCGGTTAAAAAAAGAATACATCTATTCTAAAAAGATTTTTTTTTGAAGTAAACTAACTTTAGTAGAGATATGTCTGACAAAAATAATGTGTGCCCCTACTGACCTGGTCCCCTGCCCCTATGTCCTCCTCATTGCGGTCAATGTGAACACCCTGAGCGATGTCAGGAGACTGCTGCTCCAAGGCCACAAGAACATTGCAGGTCTTGTAGTCAAAACCTGTGCAGGAGACAGAGCAGCAGATTAAACACCAGCTAGCAGATTAGGCAATCAAATAAACAACAATGTGCCACACCTTTAGAGGAGTCGTCATATCCAATTTGGCGGATTGTGTCACGAACAACTTTCTGGTAGTCCACGTTGGCACGTGATGTCACCTCACCGGCCAATAGGATCATCCCAGTTTTGGCAACTGTCTCTGCAACAGGCAAGAAGGATGCAAAAACAAGGTAATGTCAACAAGTGTACTGAGCAAACAGAAAGGGGGACAAAATTACAATCGGAAGGTTGCGGGTTCGATCCAAGCCCTATGCCGTCAACAGTCGCTTTCACACCAAGTACTTTGCCGTACTTAGCCCCGCCAAACTCTTTAGTCTTTAGAACTGTCCTAGTAGATTGCGTTCACACCGGAATAAGTCCCTGAGGGAGGATTAGGCAAATGAAGCCGCTGACGTCACTTCTTCTGCTTTGGGTTTATTGGCAGGCCGCAAACAATTTCACGGCGTATACTGCCTCCCGGAGTCCTGGGTAAATCGCCAGAAGCACCGACACCTCCTCATCACTCCACCGCTTTATTTTGTGTTGCCATAAGTTAGTCTCTCTCCGATGGTGCGCTGGGCTAATGGTAATAATGCAGGGGACTGAAAAGGTTCGCATGAACTAGGTTCTAGTTCCAGATCTTTTTGGTGTGAAATCAAAATCCCAAGAACTATCGGAACTATTCCTGGGAAAAGTACTACGGTGTGAAAGCACCCAACATGTTGATGTATCCTTTGGCAAGATATGTTGCTGTGTATATGAATGCAAGCTTACTTGAGCAATAGGCACATTGCTCTGTATGAAAGAAGTGTGAATGATGACTTTTAGTATGACAAAGCACTTTTAGGGTTCGTAAAGACTGGATAAAGCATTATACAAGTACATTTAACATCGTACTTACCACATGCAACTTTGGCATCAGGGTCCTGCTTGAGATGAGCATCAAGAACTGCATCACTGATCTGATCACAGATCTTGTCTGAAAAACAACAACAATGCAACTTAACACCGGAAACAACAAAAGACTGCAGCAAACCCATGTGCATGTAAACTGAGGCACGTTAGCGCCAGTTTCGCGCAGGGGGAGTGGCTCGGAGCCATTCGAGAGTCGCCATTTCAGCATGAGAACACATGTGATGGGGAAAGGAGGGCGCGCAACTACCTGGGGACCAAAAGGCAAGCGCGATACACACTTCTAAACAATGAAGTAATTGTATCTATCGACACTAAATGCCAGTTAATAAACATACACCATGGTTCCCTGCTGTTTGGGCCAACCATTGTGCCTCGCGTGCTTCAGGAATAGCCCTGGAAGATTTGGCACGTTCAGGAAAACGTTAAACAAAAATGATATTGTAATGGTATCGGCCAATCATCCAATCAGTGATTGACGGATACAATTAGATGTGTGTTTCCAGTCGGCGCACAGATGGGATCAGTCAAGATTAGCGAGCTAACATTAAAGCTAGCTACAAGTAGCGCATGCTCTCTGGAAACCGGCCCAGCTAACGGAAAAGGCCGTAACGTCCAAATATATTAATGTATACTCCAGTAAGTCATGTTGCAGTTAACTGTTAACATGTACTATATGTTAGGGAGAAAGCGTCGTTAAAATACAGTTATTAGTGTGGCTAATAAACCAGATAAACCAGATAAACCTGTGTATGTGTGTGCGCTTACCGGGATGTCCTTCCCCGACAGACTCTGAGGTGAACAAGAAACAGTCCTCATCAATGAGGGCGTTATGAAAACCATTCAACTGTCCGTTCATTGTCGATAACGGCTGCTGCTGCTGCTATGTAAAACTTGAATATGAAGATATCTCTTCAGCTAGCAGAGCCTCTTCTATAGGACTGTCCTCGTTTCTCGGTGTATTGATCCTCAAGCGTGAGCCTCATGGCGCAGAGCTCCACTATTTAAGGATAAAGTCTGACGCGTTGACGTCATCAGGAGGCGGGCCATACCATCGAGCCAATCACAGGGCTTGCAGCATACAGTGTAAGGTTGCATACTGTAACAGGGAGATGCATTGCCGAATGGCAGTCATACAGCGACCATGTGCTATCAAACATATCAGAAGTAGAGTGTGTAGTGAAGTAAAAGTACCAGAGAGCAAGAATACTCTGTTACAACCAAAAGTCCTGCATTCTAAATCCTACTTAGTAATAGCATCAACATATACTTAAAGTACCAAAAGTAAAAATACTCATTATGCAGATTGGCCCATTTCAGAATTATATATATTATGTGTTTTGATTATAATTATTGATGCAATAATGTGTTTATCAAAGCTGGTAAAGCTGCTAATTGTACTACTTGTGTATGCTGCAAGGTAGCTTGTGGATTTACTCCAGGTGTGACTTTTAGGTTTTATCAATTGTTGATTACATTTAATATCATTGATCCAAATTTACAAAACTTAAGGTATGAAATAAATGTTGTGGATTAAAACTACATTTGTTTACCTCTGAATTGTAGTGGGGTATAAGTACAAAGAAGCAAAACATTTAATACTCAAATACAGGTCCCTCAAACTCGTAGAGCGCCGTGCTTTATCAACGTCTTTGAGGGGGAAAAATATCGCACCTTAAGTGTGTATGTCATTGTTAGACTGAAATGTGTTGATAGGAAAAGTAGATGATGTAATAATAGTCACAAGTTGTGTTGTCATTTTACATTAGATTCACAAGCTAGACACCCTACCAATCTTCAATGATAATATGTTTGGATCTGACTAAAACTAAAACAGCAGGACTTGCATTTTAAACTTCTCCACCACCATGCCACCAACACCCAAACAATCCTTTGTGTGTTTTGTCCCAGCCATAATACCATCAATGTATAAATACAATGGCATACTTTCACGATAACCAAAACATAAACCTAATCTTAATCCTAACAATAAATCAATGTGTTCATTCATAAAAATAAAATACTGGCAAAGATGTCATTTATTTGCAAAACAAACCTATATTGTTCAAATGCCTGACACTTGATGTTTCTCAGGCTGACCACTCTTCCCATTTCATCTCATGTTCTGTTTGGAGCAGGTGGAAGAAGAGAGGACTGGCTGTCATTCTACAAACAGGACAATTCTGCTTAAAAGCTCTCATTTAATAAACAACTGGGACAAACATATATTAATTAGAAGGCTTCTTTAAAGCTTAGGGGTTCAATGTTAAATGGACATCCAAAGTTAAGGACTTCTATTATTCCGGATGTGTCATTTAAAACTGTCTTTGTGTGAAGCAGGAGTCAACAAATATAAATATGTCCCAGAAACCTGAGTAAGCGGTGGTATAAACCAACACTGGTATGGTAAATCTAATAAACTGCATTTATTTGAGCTATCACAGGAAAATCAGAACATGCTCTTTCCTGGTATAACCATATTAACCTGTAAATACATTTGCAACAAAGGTAAAACTGGTAAGTGGAGAGAAGAGCAGCGCATACAATCCTAATTTAACTTGATTATGCTTTACTCAAAAAGCTCCCATCTCACTTCGACCCTTAAAGCCCTGTTGGGTAATATAATCAAAACCTCTGATTGTGAACATGTTGTACCTTTGTATGAAACAGATGGGTTTAATTAATGTTGGTACAAGGATTAGTTTGCTATGGTTTGTGCTCCAAAGCAGTTCCGGTCCCTGTGCTTTAGCTTGAAAAGATAGATTCATCCAGAATTCAATGTTGACATTAGGATAATATGGTTTCAACGTTTTTGACTCTGATGTGCACATTTTCCGTTTGTCATTGTGAGTATCTAAAATGCTGCACAAAATACTAATCTCTTGTAATAACATATAATGTATTGCTAGTCATGATGACAAAGCATTCATGAATGTGTGGACTAAATAAACAAAGATTATACCTTTAATGGTCAGTCACTGAGATTGTTAGATAACTCACATCAGCTGTTATTTTATGACACCAATAATATATATTGGTTTGTTGTCATCAACAGTGGTCATACAAAGTCATAAATCAAGGGGTTTCCTTCAGCACACACACACATACTGTCATTATGTTATTATAAGTCAGAATTTGACATTTTAATTGTGCAATTTTGATGGAAAATCCAACCCATAATAAACTATCC
This sequence comes from Gymnodraco acuticeps, assembly GCF_902827175.1. Lineage (NCBI taxonomy): Eukaryota > Metazoa > Chordata > Actinopteri > Perciformes > Bathydraconidae > Gymnodraco > Gymnodraco acuticeps. Next base: position 974,862 of record NW_022991187.1, read on the forward strand.
ATGCTTATAACACTACAGAGTCATTAGTATGGTCTGCAAGTGCCCTTTTTGATCCGTTTATTTTATAATGTCATTATTGTGTTAATCGTCACTAAACAGAGGAATTCAATCCCTGAGCAGTGTTGCATCAGAGCGGTAGTCATTTGTCACCATGAATTTGCAGGGTGGACGCTTTCTTTTCAGAGGGCAAACGCATGATGCAAGATGCACCTGCTGTTGCCTTTTACAGGATGTAATGTGTCGGTTACGGACATTTATTCAGAGAGTCAATAGCATGTAACAATCACAAGGATTAATGATAAATCAAGGGGATTGAATGGGTGAAAGCTGAATAAAAAAAGACGAGAGGTCCACTCTAATACTGATATTCATTGACTGAAGTAAAATTATTTGACATAAAATTAACATACTACTACTTTTGCTGCATTAATGACCTTCATTGTCATCATGTAAATATGACTTGCAGTTATTTGTGCAAATGTTTTTGCAGCACAGACTGCATTGAGTATTGTATAATGTATCATGTTGTTCGGATATGTACATTCCTCATTAGACACATTACACTGTAGTTAGCCCTTTTGAATCAATGAAAACACAGACATCACAATTTGAAGAGGGTTGTATTATTTCTTTGGACAGTTTGATAACTAAGGAACCAACCCCTAAAAACATGTTTGCCTCGCTGATCAGGTAATTTCACAGAGATAAACAATTCTCATAACAAATATTATCTCAAAGACTTGCTCATTTTTTGTCAATTTCACAAGTATACAAAGTCCTGTAGACTAAACAATCTACATTTACAATAAAAGCAACATTTAAACTGGATTTTCTAAAATGTAAATGGGAGAATCAGACTCTCTTCATAGTTCCTGACAGAGCAATAATCAATATTCTATAATATCCATTGAAATAATGCTCCCTCACTGGCCAGCAGAATTCAGGCTCATTTACAGTTAAATAAGAAAATAAATACATAATTTAAGTAAAATAATCTTTGTGGCATAGATTGTCATCTATCTTATGTATTATATCATATTTCATATTTGTAGTTTAGATACATACTTCTTCTGTTTTAGCCACATCATTACAAAACAATAGCATTCTGTAGACAGAGCATTATTTCATTAACATTTCACAATAAATAGACACTGGTCATTACTGCATAGCTGACCATATTTATCTAAATCACCTAAAGTAGGACAAAGTCATACAATCTCAATCTTTTTCAAACATCTTACTCTAAACAAAGGTCCATTATATTTTTCATTTTAAAAACAAGAAAAGACATGAATGCACTATGAAATGATCTGAACTTTTTTAGATTTATGCAGGCATTGCTATCCTGCGTTTTCTTCATCTAAGACGTACACTGAAGTATCATTTGTATACTGTCCTTACATAGCTTTCCTAACAAGTGTTCACAGCCACAATTATAACAAAGAGGAGTCCAAAACAGCACTTTACGGCACAAAAATCACAGTACCGGAATGTACAGTATGTCCAGCTGCAAACCATGCAAACGCATTCACACACCATTCACTGCTAACTCTAGCACACACACACATTCCCCCCCCCCATCCAAACCACACTCACGTCGATAAAAACACATACACACAACAACCGATTACAGATGTACACACTGAGCTTACAGCTACTACAGCATACACTGTCCTACGCTAACAGCCCAAAAGTACAAAGTGTCTAATATGATGCATCATAGGTCACACGGTAACAATGCAACACGACTACTGTGACTATTGTCACTGTCAGCTAACCACCAGGATCAGTAAGGGAGTATCTAAGCAAGATGAAAACACAAGAAACATACGCAGTGAACTGAATGAAAGTAAAGTCATTAGCGGAACACGTTAGCTTTGCATCATACTACTAACGCTATATGCAAAGGCCTGTAGTAGCTCTAAATAGTAGAGATCCTGCTCACAGTTGTCAGAGATGTCAGGATTGATTATCAGTTGTATAGCTTTTTTATTTTACTTTAAATAAATATGGCTCATTCACTCACATAAAAGGTATGTGTCTAAGCAATATACTGTAAATGTTTCCTGGGTCAGATATTGCTGAAGTGAACACTGAAGTTAGTAAAGCAGATTAAGTAGCCAACAAATAGTTCTTACAGCTAGCCTCCCACGGCCATCACATCCCACTGCTATGGGGTAGTGGTCTATTTAAAGGCCTTCACGCTCATATTCACTTTCTAAGCTGACATGTGGTCTGCTGCTGCCAGGGCCGGTGGCCGAGCCCCCTGAACTCCAGTGTCCATGCTCTCTTTTCTCATGCGCACTGAAGGGACTTTATCTTGGGAAAAGGGACTTTATCTTGGGAAAGATTCCCCGTGTTACGTAAGATTTGCATGCTGAGTTTACAAAGCAAAGAATATCCACAAGAGCCTAGGCGGTGGGTGAGGCTCTGAAGGGAAGACTAGTTTCAAACTTGTTTTGGGCACCACAATAAGTTATTATAGCATAAGCCTGGCATTGTTACATCTCTTGTTAAATCTCGTTCTTCCAGGGATCGGCAACCCGCGGCTCTTTAAGCCCTCTACTCTGGCTCCCTTGAGCTTAGACAAAAATAAGAAGGAAATAAAATAAAAATATTTGTAGGACTATTTCTATTTTGTTGCATGGTTGAAAATGTTTCGTATCTTGTATTTTGAGGTGATACTGTGAACATAAAAAAAAAAGATAAAATATGCTCTGAGAGAGAATTAAGATCCTATATAAAATATGCGTCATAGCACCAGCACCAGCGCCTTTTCTTGCAGGCGAATAACCTGACCCCCGGCTCGATGAGCGAACTATGGATAAATCAAAGAAAAGAAAAGTATCGGAGGAACACAGGATTTAATTCTGCGTGGACTGAGTTATATGTTTTCAAAGCAAACGATGCTGGCTTACCGGTATGTTTGATATGTGGAGAGAAGTTGTGAAAGGAGCTGCAGCATTTACGTATTGGAGGAAAAACACGGAAGAGGAAGACAGCTGACGATCTTCAGTCATAATTCAATCAGTTAACTCTTTTTAGGGTGCAGCTAATGTTTTATTTATTTCAAAGTGGGCCCATTTTAATTATATTCATTTTCTTCAAATGTGCAGAGGACTCCCCGAGTGCTGTGTTGATTTATTTTAAAGTAGGCCTGTGTAAGAAAGAGGAGTTCTTTGTTTATTATTAGAGGTAAACAGTTTTCTATAATGTAATAAATAATAAATGCAAAAAAACTGTAGTTTTTCTCTATGATGTAACAATATATACAACTTTATAAGCTATCAAATATGTTTTGCGGCTCCAGACAAAAGAAATTGGTGGAAAAGGGGGCAAAATGGCTCTTTTGGTCAAAAAGGTTGCAGACCCCTGTTCTATACGGTCTAATGTACATTGACTGTATGCATGTTGGCAATGTTTGCACAGCAACGATTGGTGTCTCAGCATTATCTTTGTTAAAGGTCACAGTAATTAGTAACATGCATTTCCTAATCGTAGCAGTAGCATATTAGCCTGAAATGGTCACATCTCGTTTTTTCCGTAGCCTAATAAACTATTATTATTATCACTGTTATAATCATAAACAAATATGTTGTGGTGCTTAAAACATGTATGACAGTTGTTCAAATATTAGCCTTCCCTATCTTCAGAGCCTCAACCCCTCAAGTATGCCGTTGTGGGAGGTTTTAGGGCCTTGGTGTGTTAAAGTGTTAAAACAAAATCTATTTTTTACTATTTTTCTATGGTCCGTTTTGTCAGAGCTGATTTGTTCCATATGCTACATGTTCCACAACTAAGCAGACTAGTTGATATGGGAGAAATGTATCTGTCAAGTATGTCCTACTCCTTGTCTTAAAAGCATGACTGCTATTTAGGTCAGTGCAGAGTTTCAAATCATTGTTGGAATATGGGGAATTATTTCCTAATGCAAGGTGTCAGCTCCCTGTACTGTCCACACCTGAGAAAAGGACAAAGGTTGAAGGAACACGGGACAGAATTAAATAGAACAACTCAAGGCAAAGTTAGCCTTCTGGACAAACCAGATGGCTGTTCCTGAAAAGGATGGCATCAGAAAAATGTTCATTACAGAAAACATACAATGTCGTGAAGGTATTTAATAAAAGACACTGTAGTTGGATATGTCACCTGCCTCACACTCCTGAACCCTCACTGTCTTTCTCTTTCTCCCCAGAAGCAGACACCTGGCTGCTGCTGCTGCTGCTGCTGCCCTCTGCTGGAGGTCTAGTGGACTCACTCATTCTCCGCTGTGTTGGATGGAGAGGCATCAGTGACATTGAGCATTTTCATTTTGGCCTGTTCAGGGCTGCCTCGGCTGTGGCTGCGGTGGTGGTGATGGTGGTGGCGGTGCTTGGCCTTGCGTGGACTGGGACTGCGGGACCTCGTCTTCATGATGACGGTGCTTTCGTCCTCTGAGCTGAAGTCCGAGCTGTCAGAAGAACTGGCGTCAAGACCTGAAGTGGGAAGCTGGATCTAAAGGAAGATGAAAATGAGGGTTTGAGTGAGATATAATACAGAGAAAGAGCAGCACACATGATGTAATGTCCTCTTCTAATGCATTTGATTGTTTTAATCTCAAGAAAGCAGTACCATGATTACCTGAAATGGCTCTGTGACACCCACAATGGTGCTCATATTGTTGCTATAGTAACCCAATATAAAGTCGCCTGAGCCTTTGGGCAATTCCTCCTCAGTAAAGGTTACCTGGAAAAACAGTCAGCCAGACATTTATTAAATGTGAAAGAGAATTATTTCTGAAGCTAAATCAGGACGAAACAAGGTTACCTGATGTTCTGGTCGAGTGAAATCAGCTTCCTCTTGTTTCGCCCACACATATCCCACATAGTCCTTATGGTGCTTGAAACCCACCTAGTGTTATAATAAAAGTCACTCAGCAGCCTTGCACATTATTTAAAAAAAAAACGAACAAAGCAGTAAATAAATACAACAATAGTATACAATGTTTTATCAGTTAGATACCAGAGGTGGAAGAAGTACTCAGATATGTTACTTAAGCAAAAGCAGCAATACTACAGTGTTAAAATACTCAGTTACAAGTAAAGTCCTGCATTCAAAGTAAGGGTAAACAAGTATTGGCATCACAATGTACTTTAAGTACCAAAAGTACTAGTTATGCAGAATGGCCCATTAAAGCACCATATGTTTTAATTGTTTTATTATCATTATTATTCCATTAATGTGTTCATGACTTCATTGTTGCCCTTGGTAAAAGTTTGGTTTATTTTAATGACTTTATATACTACTGGGTAGCTTAAACTATAATAATACATGATAATATATAAGTTGATTAAGATGTTGTATAAATAATCTAAATCCTCAAACTAACTAGTAACTAAATCAATCAAATAAATGTAGTGGGGTAAAAAACAACAACATTTGCCTACTAAATGTAGCGAAGTAAAAGTACTATTACGTGAAAATGCTTAAGTAAAGACAAGTACCTACATTTTTTACCTAAGTACAGTACTTGAGCAAATGTACTTTGTACGCTATAATAGATCAAGGTACTACTAGTAAAATATAAACATAAGGTTATATATACATTTCAATTGTGCAAATTGGTTAATTGCAATGATGTGTAGAATGTGAGTTTGAAATGTACAAATGATGCAGGGTTTAGAAAGAGCTTGAGCATGATTTTCTGTTGGAAGAAGTGAGAGTACTTTACCTTGTAGAGTCCCATCCAGTCCCAGGAGCTGCGGGGGAAGTTTGGCACCAGTTTGAACCTCGCTACGGCATCAGCAATACAGTTCCACTCATCTTCCACCATGATAGTGACCAGGGGAATATCCACCTTGTACGGGAACTACAAAGAACATTTCCAATGAACATTTATACATTGCAAACTATTTCAATTGCGTTTATATTTAAATAAATAAAAAGGCTGAAAAATGGAACCATATAAACGGTCTCAAAAGTTGGGACCCAATGCATGGTCAAATGCTAAGCCTTGAGAAGGTATTATTGGACCACTTTAAATCACAAGTTTAAACTGTGCAATATTCTTGAGTTTAAATAACATTAAACATGATTATTTTCAAAATAAAGGGCTAAAAGTAGTTCTGGAAATGTGTATGTTGTCATTGTTTCTGCACCTTACCACTAGTATTGAGATTTAAAAGATTGCAAGGGTAAATCATCCTCACAAAGTACCCTTATAAGTCTCACCTGCAGGGTGAAGATGGAGGACACAGGTTTGTGGTCACTGACTGTGTACTCCATGTAGCTTCGGTAGTAGTGCTGGGTCACTTTGGTCCCGCTGGTCAGACCCAACATGGACCCACGCTTCCCTGCGTTGAGAGCAGACCCGGCCGTAGCTCTCAGGCGCCACAGAATCCGGTCGGTCCAAGCTGGTTTACGCTTCTTCCCGCTGGGTGGAAAACAGAAAGAGATATGGAACTAAAATAAACGTGTTTAATAACATAACCTGGAGAAACAAGAGGTGCTAATATGCTCTCCTTTGGTAGAGCTGTGATAATTGATCAGTTGCCTGGAATTAAGAAAAAGCACAGAGGCGTCACCAACCTTGTGTCGTATGTATCGGTTCCAACGTCAAACTTGTAGGTGGGAGGAAATTTCAGCGCCCCCTCTTGGAAACCCTCCAACACCGTCTCACTGTCTTTGGCCATATTGAGCTGTAACATTAAAGAATGTCCCTCACTGAGGATTTGTGTTTAACTGACAGCTCCTTTATGGAGATAGTTTGTTTTTATACTGCCCTCCGGTGGCATCACCAACACAGTGCATAGTCCAGCAGAGAAGAGAAAATGTATTTTCTGTTTTATGTATGCCTCTGCAGCTTGGGAAAAGTCTTCACAAGAATTGTGATCCAAAGATCAGACTTAAATGATAAATGTTCTGAGGGTAAACTGCTATGAATACAGATGTGAGGGGGAAGTTGCATTTCAAGAAGACCCCACGTAGGAGTTAGATTTGAAAGTATTCTATGATTATACAGAACATCAGACAGCCCTTTTTACCTGATCCTTTTCCAACAACATTTGATACTTGTTGTTATCGATGGCCGATTTCACAACCTGCATATCCAACTCATCAATGCGGAAATTGAGATCTCCAAACCAGAACACCACACTGTGAAAAAAAAGGAGTAATTTCATGAATTCAAACCATGGAAACTACATAAGAACTTTTGCAATGCTGACTGGTACACGATTTTCACCATAAAACATGACTTTGGAGAAATCAAGAATGCGATTGTTTGTCACATATAAATGAGCAGGTAACGGTTGTGCTGCCGTACTCATGGTCGAGGACCCCGGTGGCAGCCTGGCCCTCGAACTGCTGCTGCTGCAGGATGCTCTCAAAGTCCTCCATGCGCTGCTCTGAGTTCTCCATGTGAGCCGGCAGGTGGCAGTTGAGGAAGCAGATGGTGTGGCCGAACACTGACATGCGGGCGCTCACACCACCTTTATTCCCCTGAAACACCAGCAAGAAAAAAAGTTGTTTAATCATTTTTAATAGAGAAAGGTACACAGACAACTTATTCATCTGGAAGCTAAATTAAATGAATGAATGACTTAAATGACTACGGTCAGTGATGTAAGACAGTAACAGTCTCTCACTTTATTGAGCGATGCGTGTCTGTGGCAAAGACAAACAGGAAGTTTACTCATTAGGGACCACCAAGAGTGGGATCAATATTTAATGGTAACAGATAAGTGCGCAGTGGGGGGACAGGATGAGTCTGAAGATCTATTCCCGCTGTTCTACCAACTGCGCTGACCCACTAAAAACATGTTTCAGTGTAAAGGCTGCAGAATGTGCTGATCCCTGAGTTAATACAGAGATACTTTTACCCTGAGCTACAAAACATTTCAGGGAACAGGATCTTAATTCTCTCTCGGAGCATGCCATTGTCCTTTAGTAACATATTGCAGAAAGCATCTTTTTTTTAACGGTTTAAAAGAACAGTTCTTTATTCTTATTAAACCTGACAGAACAGCGTTTGAATATGAGGTAACAATATGGCCTCAATGAAAGATATATAATACAAAATATAATATATAGTTATTATGGATTGAATCAACACATCCTTAAAATGTTTTCTTTCCAAAGAGAATCATACAACACACCACTTTAAATCCTGTATTTATCTGAGATATGCTTATGTGTTTATTCAACATTAAAGCATGAGAAAGGCATAAAGAAATTGAATAATCGGTCAAAGTCATCCAAGACCAAAACAACCGATTAGCCGACTGATTTAATAAGAGGGAGCAGCCGTCGTAGAAGTGTGTAACGCTGTAGTGGAAACGTATTGTCTCTGATCTCTATCAGGGCAGTGATGCAAGTTTACACAAAGTCACAGTTATCTACAGTTATCTACAGCTAGGCTCTCATGTGTAACATTTCCACCACACAGTGATCAAAGCGTGGTGTCAGCAGCCGTCTCACCCAGTATCCCCCCAGGCCGGTGCGGGTGGTCTCAGTCTGGACTCCGCGCAGGAAAGGCAGATGGAAGTACTTGGCAAAGACCAACAGCAAACACCCCTGCATCCGCTGAGAGGTGACCTGAGGGACAGAAAAGCAGAGATGGGAGGTAACTAAGTACAACTAGAGAATGCAATTCCTGAAGAAATTGCTAGTGGGAATGCTTTATGCTGAAAAGCTGACGCTAAACTGCTATGCTGAAATGTAATATGTAATAAGAAAGTGAAGAATTTAGATTGAAATTATACATGAACACTGGGGGCTTGAATGTGTGATAAAAGAAGAAAAGAAAGTAAAAAGGCTTAGGAAAAGCAGCAGAATATTTGAACTGAAAACTTCTGAACTAACTTGATGGCGAAGGATCTGTCGCCATGCCAACGGCATTTGATGACACTCCATAATACACTTAGATGCATTGATGGCTGCATCGTTACCAAACCTGTGAAGTTTTGGGCCGTTTGGAGCAATTTAACTGAAGTTATGAGAAAACCGTGTTTCATGGCGAGCCTTGTGTTGCCATGGCAACGGCATTTGAAGAAATCTCAAAACTGTTTCCCGTGAAGTTAGAGCACTTTTTGAACATTTTCATAGGAGTTATAGCAGCATCGTGTTTTATGGCGAGGGATGAGTTTCCATGGAAACGGCATATGATGACACCCCATAATTGACGTAGAGCTGTTGAGGGCTGGACCATTAACCATTAACCATTATCTGAAGTCTGCTGCTGTTTTATGGCGAGGGATGCGTTGCCATAGTAACACGACATTACGTAACATCAGATTTGATGTAGAGCTGTGTTAACCATTATCTGAAGTCTGCTGCTCTGAGCATGTCAGTTGGAGTTATGACATCATCGTGTTCCATGACACAGGTGTTTATATTTGAGCTAACAACGTGTCCAGAGATCAAAGGTTTCCATGGTGATGTGCAGTAATCAGTGAGAGGAGAGCATTTTTATTGTTCTGAATGAGAGATAAACCTCTTACATGTGATCGTTTTGTTGAAGAACCGTAACAGATATCGGTGAAATTTCAAAGCGTGAAGCATGTCAAGGAACTTGAGCATCTGAAGTGTACTTTTTGTGTACTTTTGGGTTAATAATGTGGCCTTTTTGGCAGATTAACTAAAGGTGTGCGGCTGCTGTGGTGGGGAAAGATGAGGCTGAACTTACAATGGGGTTTAATGGAGACATGTTGAAAGTTGTTGTCACTTCATGCCCTCAAGAGGCATTTTGTTAAATTTGTTTGCTTAATTTATTTTGTATTGCCTGAGAGAGAGATGTTTTCCTACGTTTCTCATGAAAAATTATGTCTCAGGAATGTAGGGTTTTGGGAATGGCAGGTTTAAAAGAAAATATGAAGGCAAAATTAAATCTGTCCTCCACTCTAGCTGTGACAACACACACTCTAAAATCTGAAGAAGGCCTCTTTACCAAGGTCTGAACAATGTTTAATATCTCTAAAAGCAAGAATCAGATTTAAAAGTGGTTTAACATGAATAATGTCAGAAAGATGTGTAACATTTTAAAGTTGGAATGAGGTTTCTGAGTGAAAGTATGAAGGAGCAGTTAGCAGGTGAAGTTGCATGAAGATTGTTCAAGTCTGAAGAGTTTCTCCATTGACTTCCATGTTAAAAATGTGATGAATTATGGGATGTATCTCTGGAATTATGAAAGTTATGAATAAGAAAAGTAATAGCCATCGATTCCCGACTGAGCTGAATGTTTTGATGTTTGAACGGAGTTTCTGCAATGTGGAATGTGGGAGAAGAAGAGGCGCAAAATAACTCGGCGGAATAATAAAGAATTCCGTGCGTCGAAGAACAAGTAGTGAGAATGCTGTATCAGCATTCCCACTAAATTACTCAACTACTGTCCAAGTTTGAGTATTTCCATTTGATGCTACATTATACTTCTACTCTACCACATTAAAAAAAAAAATGTAATTTTATTTACTGCTACTTTTAACAAAACCCATCTTTAAAAATTAAACTAGTAGACTAAATCTTTAAGTCACAAATGAGTCAAATCATTTAAATATTTTAGAAAAAGCCATTCAGAAATGAGTTGGTCTACAACAGTAAAATGTTACGTGATGCAACAATATTATCTAGAAATGTCACATATATAAATAAAATTATATACACACATCAAGGCCATTTTTCTACACAATGATTACTTTACTTTTTATACTTTAAGTACATTTAGCTGAGAGTTATTATGTACTTAAGTATGATTTTGAATGCAGGACTTTTACTTGTAATACAGTATTTTGACAATAATGTATTGGTACTACTACTCGAGTAACACATCTGAATACTTCCACCGCTGCAGACAAGTGAGAAAGAGAAATGAAGAACAAAATAAGATAACGTGAAAAGGTACACGGTTATAAGCCGGCACTTTGCATAATTCTGATAAGAGAGCAGCTGTCAAGTTTAACATAACTGTGGATGTACTGTACACAGTATGTATCTTCAACACTAGAATTTGAATAAACAAATTATCTGAGCTGAGTCCGGCTTTTCTCGCTGTCCATTTATTCTGCTCTGCTTCACTTTCTCTCCTCGCTCCTTTTCATTTCGCCCTGCAGGAGCCACTACTTCACATGAAGCGCTGCACATTCAGAGAGCCGTAGCTGGTGGTCTGCCCTCACTGTGGCAACAGACCACTTTGTAGAGGAAATGTGATGAACAGGCTACAAGCACTCAATGGTCAGACTGCTCCTTTCTCCAAGCCTTAACCATCATCTCAAAAGCACTTGCTTCTGGTTCTGCTACGTTATGATGTGCAGATTTTTGACATTTCCGAATCAAGGCATTGTACATTAGAGAAATTAAAAGACTAGAAATAAACATTCCAAAAGAAATGAGATAGATTTCATACATTAGATGAAATATAGATATACCAGTAAAACTGTAATAGAATACAAATAAAATATATGCAGTATTGGTATGACAAGTAGAAAGCCATGCCGATATAAGATGTAGCTTTGTGTACAATGTGCAAAGTTCACCTTATAAAAAGGGTATAGTTATAGTACTGTATTAGAGGGGCTGGAATATGACACGTGCTTTGTGAGAAGAGGTATTTGCACGCATTTGTATGTCGAGCCACTCACCAGACATTTATGTTCATGTCTCCCAGCCCCTTCCTCCAGTGGTACAAACATCACAACCCCCCACTGCAGGCCACAGAGGCATGATCACACCCCGCCTGAAACGCCCTGTGGCCGTGATGGAGGCACGCATCTTTGCACGTGACACAAGACCCACTCGCTTGTATACTAACCGGCTATCTCAACAACTTTGTTGCGTAACAGGGTTCCACTGAACCGTAAAGTGGACTGACCTTATTTGCGGTATGTGTGTGGACACAGACAATGAGTGAGTGAGTGAGTGTGAGTGAGTGAGTGAGTGAGTGAGTGTGTGTGTCTGTGTGTGTGTGTGTGCGTGTGTGTGTGCGTGAGAATACACCTTTGTCAGCAGGGATTGTGTTTGAAAAGCATTTATTTTTAACATTAAGTGAACATTGGGAGCGCTTCTGAAGGCTGCCATGCTACATTTAGGCTGTAAACAGAAAATATATTTAAGCCTAAAGACAAGTTTTGTGTGTGTGTGTTGTGTGTGTGTGTGTGTGTGTTTGTGTGTGTGTTTGTGTGTGTGAGTGAAGGAGCGAGAGGAAGAGAAAAGGTGCATGTGTGCAGCAGTGCATGTTTGCTCTTGTACAGCACACACATGACTAAAGAACTGAGTAACAAGTGTGAGACCTGCGACTTTGAAAGAAGTTCATTGCTGAACAACGGCTTACTCACGGTCTATACTAATAGAATGACAACCCGGAAACATCAACATCATCCTCAGCTGTTCTTTACACAATACATTAGACATCATTTGCTGGATTATTAAAAAGACCCCTTCTGTTAGATTGATGCATTGAGTATGTGCTTAAGATGTAAGTCTAAAAGAAAGTTCTCTGTTATTTGTTAATGTCTACAAATCTTTCAAATATGATCCAACCTAAACATTCTTACCCGTTATCAAAATGCATATACAGCTTATTCGTTGTGTAATTAATAGCATGTTTAGTGAACACATAGTGAGAAAAAGTCAGGCCAATTAATCACAAGGAATACAGAGAGTTTTGCTGCAACAATAGAGCGTGCCATGTTGCAATTAGAGATTAGAGCTAGAAATAGACTGTCTTTGCTAATTGGTGTATTTACATTTGAGCTTATACAAACATAAATTGTCGTCACAATCAGCAGCTTTTTGGGGAACGGCCTGAAAACATTTCTTGATGGCGTAGGGCTGCTCGATTATGGCAAAAGTCATAATCTCGATTATTTGGGTCAATAATTGATATCACGATTATTAAACACGATTATTCATTTATTGAAAAAAAATGTGAACAGTATGTTTTCAACAGTTGAATACCCTGAACTTTAAGTATAATTCAACTGAAAAACCAATTAATCGTTTTATTTCGATTACGTTGTTTTTGTAATCGTTGCAAGCCAAAATCGTAATTGCGATTAAAATATGATTAATTGATCAGCCCTATGATGGCGCCGCTGTGTTTCAGCAGTGGAGGGCAAAAAGCTTTCTCTTAGCGGTTACAGTTTGAACCTGACGACGAGTCCTGAAAAGCTGAGTATCTAAGAACACCAAAGATCTCCTCTACTCAAGACAAACTCCAACTAACACATCTCCCAGCGTTAATGTCCACATGAAGAACATGAGAAGGTCACACCGACATGATCATAGAGAGCTAAGCTAATGTAGTCGACCATGATATAGCTCGGGGAAGGCATCAGTCTCACTGTCAAAGGCCCATCAACACTGATAACAACATGATCCAAAAATAAAACTGCATCCTGGGAGACATTTGTTTAGCTCTCTCAGCTCCACAGCTGATTCACGCTCTCCTGCTCACCGTGCCCACAGAGCCAAACAGCGCTTCAGACAAACACCAACCACAGCTGCGGTATGTACACTCAGAAACATGAAACATAACTAGACAACAAACAGTAATCGATCAAAATAAACGTTTGTGAGGGTTTACATATAGCTTGTTAACTGCCCTGTTGTTATAAGAAATATGGCCATAACTGAAATGTGTGTTATATCACGTATGGAATATATATTAGAAAGTATGTGCAACATCAGTCAAAATTCAATATGAGCATTACATTAAACCTATTGCATTTTTTTGTATTCTATCGTCCCACAGTGGGTATATGTAAGCAGTTTAAGATAGTAAAATAAAGAAGGGGAAAGTAAGCAGGTATAAAAGCACACGGAGAGAAAACCAAGAGACAGCTTGACTTTGCATTATGAGCTATGAAGAGAGAGGAAGATGGCAGACACGTTGATATTACACGCCTGTTATACATAATCACCCCATCCGATGCTCAGGGGACAGAAGGAGCTGAATCCACAGCAGGCAAGCAGAGATCTCATCAACCCGTGTAATTCGTATGAATCCGATCTGTTTGCTATGAGAGTGTGCATATGTGTTGATAATGAAAGCCATTACTGACCAGCACATAACCAAAGGGGCTGAGTCTCTCCATGCAGACCTCGCTCCACTGGTCTGTGAAGAGGACATCTTTCAGCCTTTTGTTAATCATGGAGTTCACTTCCTGCAGCCTTGTAGAAAAATGAAACACAACACACAAGGGTCAAGAGTCAGCAGAGATGAAAGAAGAGCTGATGTGGGGGAGCTATGGTAATGTATTGTTGGATTAACCATTACATTATCGTTGGAAATCGTAGCTGTGCTGCAGCACTGAGCCCGGCTGCCATAGGATAGGAAGGGCTAACGCATACTTGTTTTAAGCACCACAGAAGAGGTTTTCATGTTTATATTAATACTACTACTACTACTGCTACTACTACTGCTACTACTACTACTACTGCTACTACTACTGCTACTACTACTACTACTGCTACTACTACTACTACTACTACTACTGCTACTACTACTACTACTACTACTACTGCTACTACTACTCCTAGTGATAATAATCAGCCCAATAGGCTACAGAGATTCGCCAATGGCTAATATGCTACCTCTACCGTTTATGAAATGCATTTGACTAATTGCTGTGAGCTTTAACAATGGTAATGCAGGGACATCAACAGCTAATGTATAAACATAGCAAACAAATATACTGTCTATGTACATATATTATTTTTTTATTTAACCTTTATTTAACCAGATAAAAGCATTGAGATAAAATCTAATTTTCAATGCTGACCTGGCCAAGAAGACAGCAACGTTACACATAACACAAACATATAAAATACAGAGAACATAACTAAGAAAACAAAAGACGAAAAAGCAGTCACGACATTGTGCACATTAAGACAGTAAGAAAGGTGCACTACTTATTACTGCAAGAGCAGCTGGTGGTAAGGACTTCAGACAACTTCAATTTAAACTATGCTATTGAGACAAGTGCCCTCAGTTTGAGGCATTCCAGGACCAAGGACCAAGGACCATATAAATCCTGCTAGCTGCAGCCCGAGGCACACAAGTGAAGGAACTTCAGAAATATATGTTGAGCTTGCGGCAGTAACTGACAGAATAGATGCAGCTCTGAGACAAAGACACGTTTCTAAAGCAGCGCTGTTTGTTGTGAGTAACATTAGTGAGTAACTCTTCACACAACAAGCTGCTTCTACCAGCCGCCCTCTGCTCATTCTTACAGAATTTAAAACAAAGCGCTCCGATGGTGATAAGTTCTTAATAGTTTTTGGATAATTAGATGTATTTGTTGACTATAGAAAACGTATACACCAGTATATACTGCTGATATTTGGAGTTGCTGAACATTATATATCATAGCAGAAGCCTGTATAAGATACTTTCAGGGAACATCAGTGTGCAAAATAGTAAAGGAACCGATAAATTACTTCTCTAGCCGTTATTTCTCGGTGGCCCTGCCGGCTGTTCATTAGTGACTTTCTTTAAAGTGTCGATGTGGGACTTGCATATTGAAACACTTCAGCTTTTATGTTAAGGAACTTGTTGCAACACAGAAAACTCACCCGATGATGTACATGTCTGTGTTTCCATCTCCTACGTTCAGCCCCAGCAGGGAAGAGATGTCATCAGGGGGCGTGGCCGAACCCACGTTCCAAGTGATGATGTGCAGCCTGTAGTAATAATAACACATCTTAATAACTCTCATCTCCTACAAACCCATAACCTACAGCCAGCAGAACCCTTGTATCAATAAAAACTATTGTAATGTAATTTATCCAGCTCCTTCAGTCCCGTCCACAATACACAAACCTGGGCTTTGGCTATCATCCCATACGTCTGGGTATACCCTTGTATGAGTAAAACAAGGCTTGACTTTAACATTGTTATCCTAACTCTGGAGAACAAAATGTAACAAACAAACACATTGAGATGCACGATAGGCCATTAAGTGCCTATATCAGTTGTTCAGGCCACTTGAGGCCCAGTTCCCAAGCAAATTCCATTCGGTTCTATTAAAAGCAGAGCACTCACTATGTGTGCCGTGTTATCATTAGACATTCCCTTCCAGCAGACAATTCTCTCAGCAGCAGCAGCATGGTGAGCAGATATAAATACCCATTAACCACCCAATAAAAGTTATTCAGGTTTGTGACTATTAATACTACATGACATTAATCCAGACTTTGTATGAGCTGCAGCTTTCTTATCTGTGTGACAAGAAAGGTTACCATTAATTTAGCAACGCAATCTGTTCCAGGAATCCAGTTTACTAAACAATGATTCATTACTTACTAAACAAGGGAAACATAACACAAGGGAGTCATAACACCCTTAAAACAAAGTAAGATCCGTTATGAAAAAAAGATATGAACCTAACAGAGGCCATTTCATTAAAGAGATAATTTTGAGACTTAACATGGAAATTATAATTGAGCAATTTCTGTAATTTAAAGCTATTGCATATATCTTAACAATATTTGGGATATTGATATAAAGATTAAGGAGAGAATATTTACTAGATTTAGACCCATTTAGTTGTTAAATTGAGAGGAAGTTTTCCCAGTGTTTCCTGACACAGAAACAAATACCAGTGCTTAATAATTATGACCATACAAATCATGTATCCTTGCAGTGTTGTCAGTGTATACAAATAAATGCTATGCGTGCCAGGCTTACTTTTCTCTGCTGTGACAGAATTGAAAGCGATGTTAAGACATGCTGAGACATGAATGTTGGGACACATACGAATGAAGGAACTTGCCTGAAGTCTTCCACAGTCTGGGCCTGTGGAGTGTCAGCGGTACCGGCCACAGAGAGGGCCCTCTGAGCATGGAGGTTCTGGTGAGAAGCCACTTGGTGGGGGACGGAGGCGGCCCTCACTGGGTGGTGGCCGGGCCCTTTAGGACCCCCTTTAGGCCCGATGCGCTCTCCTGAGGGTTTGACCGCTCCAGGGCGAGAGGGTTTAGGGCGACTTGCCACAGGGCCATCAGGAGTGGACTCGTCTTGGTCAGCCACTGGAGTGGGTTCAGCTTTGGGCTCAGTTTGGGGCTCAGCTTTGGGCTCAGCTTGGGACACAGCTTTGGGCTCAGCTCTGGGGCACAGCTCTGGGCTCAGCTCTGGGCTCTGAGATGTCCACAGAGCCCTCGACTCTGGCGCTTCTCTGGGGCCGCCGAGGCCTGCCGGGCTGGCCGGCGGGGGATGCTGTGGCTGGAGCCGAAGTTTGAGATTTTGTTAAAGCTTCTGCTGCTTCATTTGGGTCGTCTTCTTGCTTCTGGGATTTTTGGCTTGGATTATCTTGGTCCATTTCTTAAGATTTCTGTGACAAAGAAAACAAGCAGGAATGTTTATACTCGCAAGATGCGCATTATGATTGCACTTTAGGAATTTTAATTCATTCAAAAAAACATTCTTGTTTCTGTATATAGCTCTTAAGAAGGTTTAGCCTATTTAAATACATTTGCAGGACAATCTCACTGTTCTGAGTTTCTATCTACATGGTGCATTGCACTTAATGTAAGTTGCTTTGGATAAAAGCATCAGCTAAATGTAATGTAATGTAATCCATCCAATCCATCATTGTTACACATCTCAGCCTTAATATAACATTCTTGTTTAGCATCAAAACTATATTGAGGGAATCATTTAGGGACCATATTCTCTGAATCTCTGAAAAGAAAATTGATTTAAAAAGGAGACGGGGTACAGAGAAGCTTTTCCTTCTGGAACAGCAGAAAGCACAACATGCAGCATCTTTTACAAACAACAAGTCGATTCAGCTGATGAGTGCAGAGCCATCGACCCAGCAGAACAACTGAGTGAATCATTGAGGCTCCAACCGTCGTGACTGTGACCAATTACCTGCCTTGTCGTGGGCAGATGAAGCTGCACATATTGATACAGGAAGACATTTGAAAGACCAAAATACACCACAACTAGAGAGACAAGGTGAGACGTATTTTCCTGCTGCCCTAACCTCTTAGAGCTTTTGGTTTTGAGATTTAGCGGGGGGGAAAGCGTGGTCACAGTTTATTCTCCTCTCTACTTGTGTCTAAGCTGCATGCCAGTCCTCCAGTAACCAGGGAGATGCTCAGTCAGTTCATATCAGCTCAGAGCACCTGCCACACACTAACATGAGGACCAGAACAAAGTCAACAGCATGGAATAAACAACAACAGAGAGAGGGAGATCAGACTGACACAGTGAGCAGAGGAGGACAGAAATAAAGGAGGAATTTAAACCCTTTCATTTAAATAACAATCCATTCAATTATTGTGTGAAAAAATGAATGCTTGTCTTTTCTCTCATGCTGACACAATAGCGATTTAGGCTTCAGCACACCCAGTTTTATAAAATATATTGGTTTAAATGAAAAAAAACATGTGAAGCAAAGATTGCCACGTATAGTTATTCATTGGAAAAACATGGCCATACCATTTATGGATTATCTGAGGAATAAGCATCGACACTAGTTCATCACCAAAGATGACCCAAAAATGAAAAACCAGCAAGGTTTGCACAGATGCCAAATCCCTAAACAAAAAAACAGCCCCATACAGTAGATTGGGAAAATTGCTTGCAGACATGTCTGACCCGGAAAAGAGCTTATTTGAGCATAAAAACGCAGCAGCTCGCCCCAGATCCATCAGTCCGTGATGGTAGAAGTGAAACACGTGAGAAAGTACCAAAACATTTCTTAATCTTTAATGAGAGGACACCTAATCCTGCAGGTGCACGGTCAAAACATGGCATGTTTTAACCCATTTTGATTCGCTGTGTGGTTTAAATGACGTCCTGTACGTTGGGGACATATTTTTCGTCAGCCGGGAGAGAGGGTTTATCTGCTTGGGGACGGAAAAACAATAGAGCATTCTCACAATTATTCACATGACCTTGACGAGACGGAGGCCATGACTTTCACTGAGCTGCCTCTGTACTCCACATGTGCCCAGAAAACACGCCCGTCTCTCAGTCCACCAATAACCTGGAGCCTGGCTGGGCATAATGTATTGCTATGGTCCATGTATGGCATTTAGTGCTGGGAGTGTGGAGGAGGGTTTCAGGGCACATGTGGGAGTGGGTGGGTGCAAAACGAGCAGAGGGACTGGAGAGGGAGAGCGGAGCGAGACAGCCCATTCGGTGACAACACTGTCTCTTTGCAGAATGTCTCTAAATTGATCCTCTCACACTTCCCTCTGGCACTGTCTATTTTTCCAAGCTTTAATCCCATTCTCTCTCCTTCTCTTATCGTCCCATTTCTTTAATCCTTTCTCTCCCCTCATCTTCTTGCAGACTCTGTAGTTTCCATCTAACCAACCTTCACTGCATGCACATCGAATCGCACACCCCACCAATTTAGTTTTCCCCACCCTATATTTTTCCTTTCACATCGAGCTGTTCGAGCATGCTACACTATTCCTGCCCTCAAATATTTTCGTTCCTCTCTCCTCTGCACTCTGAGGTGACACTTGTGTTCTTACAGCGACATGCTCTGTATTGTGTCCTTCAGCCAACTACCTCACAGTCACTATCAATGACATCAACATGCCACAGTCCCAGCGGCCACTGCCATAACAACCGGACATTGATCATAATCTTTGGTAATGTGTTTGGGAACATATGAAGAAACCGGAAGAAACTGCAGAATGAGGACATATTTAAACCATGCTTGAGAATAGAAAGCTGGGAACGGATGATACACTATGTAGGACTTAGTAGTCACTTAGGTGATGATTTTAAAAAAGAAATACAAAAACTAAAATTGAAGCACATGCAGAGACACTTCTTCTCTTGATACAGTGCAGTATTTCTTTCACACAAATAAAAGATAATTTATTTCAAACCAGAGCCAAATACTGCCTTTTTGGGAGCAGTGACGACAGACCACCACTTCCTATTCCATTCACGTTCACTGAGGAGAGACTGGAAGGATTTGATAATAACAAATGTGTCATGGTGTTTACATGCAGCCTCCTGAGGACGTGAGAGCTGAGAGAGACAGGAAGGATGCAGTGTAACCCAAACACCATGCAGCAGCCAGCTGTGTTGGCTCCTCTGACGGGATCATTAGACAACACAGACATCTCTCGATGACCGAGTCTGTGTAATGGACAGAGGCCAAGTCTTCTATATTCTCACAGTGACATCTTTTATCTTAACTGCTTCACTCTGTATGGCTGCATTATGTTGACCCAGTGACTCCATAATGATGATTATTTCATCATTATGATCTTTTTCTTGGATGTTTAATGTTAAAATGACAGCCAAACGGCGTGTTTGTGTGCAGAGCCTCCAGGGCCATATGCCCCTGTGACAGGGATACTAATGGTGACCCAGACAAAGATGACACGGGCAGCTGCTGCCACAGCTGTAAATGGCTGCTCCAGGTCCTAGTGCCACTGAGTATCACTCCCCTGTTTCCAGGGGGCCTCATCTTTCTGATCAGGTCACAGCCAAGGCTGTAGGATGTCAAAATGATTCTGCATAAAGTCTAACACTGAAGAAATGTCCTGACAACATAGAATATAATGTCTGCACTGCAAAATCATGATGGGGTTGTAAGTTCAGATTCAGTCTATTAGCAATTATAGAAACCAGCCAAATAGAAACATTTACTAAGGTTTCATTCTGCTTAAATGCTCTCTGCAGAGAAAAGCGGTCACTTGTATTATCAGAGGCAAAAGCAGAATCTGGTTCACCAAATAATGAACATGCAGGCATTGCATTGTCAAGTAATTGGAATAAAGATTTTCATTCAGTACAACATAATCCGCCTGTGAAAGAATCTGGCCATGTAACATAATGCAACGCCAACAAATCATTAGGGACAAAATTCCATTGCATGTGTAAAAATACAATCTTAAAAAGGTCCCATGTCATGGCCATTTCTACTGATCATAATTCCATTGTTGAGGTCTACTAGAATAGATGTATATTGTGCAATTTTCCAAACTCACATTGGTTTCTCAAACAGCATCTCTATATAGTATGTGTATTCACTCCCTGTCCTACACGGCTTGTTGGAGCTGATATTTCATTTCATTTCAAACCTTTATTTATACAGATAAATCCCATTGATCTCTTTTTCAAGGGAGACCTGCTCAAGTAGTTCCACATGAAACATAAAAACATAAATAGAACAACAAAAGGACATCATACAGCATCATTTACATAATTATCCACATAAACAGGTACCAATAGCTTCCGATTGACTAGCATCCAACCGAGCTTTAAAAACATTTAGTGGCACCAGATATATTTTCATGGGGCCCAAAATCCCTGACGGCGCCCCTGCCTGTGAGCCCAGTGTGCTCTGATTGGTCGGGACGTTGAGAGGCTGGCTGCTCAGTGAGCTGGCTTACTGGTGTGGTTTCCGGGTTGGCGAAACAGCGGGACACAGCGAAACTCATCCTGAGCACACACAAACACTCACAGCCGAAGTAAAAACAATAGGTGTGGCTTGATATTGAGAAAGAAAAAGGTTGATAAACGCTGTGAGAATGGGTCTGCGGAGAGCATTCCTCCGCGATCCCAACTCGTCTATTACCAACCAGTTAGTTGAAAATGCACGCTAAAGGTCCCCACCCCTCCTAGTGTGTGAGGAGCTCCGCGAATTGGTCCATTCGTCATGCGGTTCCCGGAAGAAACAAATGGAAAAAGAGAAATCTCTAACGAGGCGTTCTGGGGCAGCACAGACAGGTATTTTCTGTGTTAGAGTTTTACTCGCTACAGGGTGTACTTTGAGGGTTTGTGACTCTGCAGACCGTTTACATGCAGAAAAACCTTCATAACACACAAGGGGACGGGTAATAAACAGAAAAGCATGACATGGGACCTTTAAGAGAAGTAGAAGTCATCGCCCAGATGTTCATTCCTACCCAATTTTTTAAAGTCCAATTAAGAAACACGTGCAATAAGTTGCAGCAGCAGCTTCATACATTAGATGCTGCTCCAGGAACTACTGAGAAAACCTGTTAGGTGTGTGATAATCAGTGCATTTAAGCTTGTCTTTTTTGGCTTTTTGCCTTTGTTGGATGCTGGTACAGTTAGATAGACAGGAAATGGGAAAAGATAAGGGTCAACATGCAGCATAGGGGGACAGGTCAGATGTGTACCCAGGTCGCTGTAGTAAGTCTTAGGACATAGGCGCCCGCTTTCAGGTAGAATACCTTCATCGTAGCATTTGGAATGACATATAATGCATGTTTTGGAATCCAATGTAGCTACAAAGTATTATGCTTGGATCCTCCCTCAGTGCATCTATCACATTACATTATTGCATGTCTGCATTCTGAATACCAGCACTGACATGTGCAGTACTGTAATGGTAACATGAGTTAGTTATCTGACCTAACGTAAATATGTAAATAAACTTGAAATTGAAGACGTGGATGTCATTCGAGTACTCAATTATGTAAACAAGAGAACACAGGTTCTACATTGCACACACGTATGACAGTGGACACTATAATCTGTGGTAGATGGAAATATGTAGAAACTGAAACAGAAATAACTGATGAATGGCTGAAAGAGGACAGCAGATACAGTAACTGGCCTAATTACATTCCTGCTGCAAGGACCATTTTTGTCTGACTAAAACAAGAGGATGAAGGTCATTTCATTGTGTTGTGTAATAGGTTTATCACCATGGTTATCACATATCAAACTCAGACACATGTGTGCACGTGCATGCGGTCTTACATATATATGTAAGAGGAGAAAGGAAAACAAATAAACAGTGCCAGAGTGTACACTTACATGTGACTGCCTGAAGTGATTCACCAGCATTATATATAGCATTGGTGATCATTATTATATCTTTATATTGATTATCATAGATTGAGGTTACACAAATATGCTGTAACGTGTATTAATGAACACAGTTTCTCGTGTTGACACATTCACAGTATGAAGATTATCTTTCATGGATTAATTCTTTATTTTTAACAGGTGATGTCAGCATTGGGGAAAAAACGTAAACAATAATATTCCCTATATTGTTGATTGGTGTTGATATTGTTCTGCTGTCACCACCACTGGTGCTTAATGTTATATCCTAGGTGCTTCAGGTATAGGTTTCAAGACTAAACACAAAGCATGCTTCCAGCTGATTAATAATCACCTTTACCTGTTTGCTTCTTCTGGGTTGAGGAACAGCAGGTGGATCTGGAGTAAACCGCTTCTGCAGGTGTAGCGGTCGGTTAGTCTCGGTATAGCCTCGGTGAAGGATGTTGAAGAAACCACAAGAGGAAGAAGTGAACCGTTAACCTAAAAATCACACTGGACTTCCCTTTCCAGTTGCCTGCTGCCAGATGAAACCATCGGCATCCCAGCAGCCCTTCCTTCCTTCCTCAGCGGGGGGGGCAGAAGCAATGCTGGCGACAGATCTGCCAGGCAGGCTACATCTCAGAAACACAAATGTCTCCTCCTGCGTTTTAAAGAGACAGCTGCAGGAACACTAGCACGCGTGTGTGTCCTGTGCCTTCCCCGTGCCCTTCAAATCAAACAAGACGTCCGAGGCGGCACGAGAGAAGGAGCGCGCGCTTCCGTAGCGAGATTCGGCTGATGATTACAGGAGGTCTGCTCAGAAGCTCACAGAACTACAGCGGATAGACATATCAAGCGGATAGACATATCAAGCAATTACACAAACATGGCTTCCGTTTACGAGCTTGGTGGACAAAAACCTTTTGCAACACACTCGTGCACCAATTTAACACTAGTTTCGAAAACAACAACCGACTATTAGCCCATATTATTGTACAAATTGCCTTTAAGTATTTAAGTGTGGATTTGAATTGCCGTTCTATGTAGTTAATTCTATGATAAAGCGAGACTGCCCTCTAGTGGTGGGTATCAAGAAGCGTTCTGTAGCTTTAATTAGATAAAAGCTCCTATATCTCTTAATTGGCATTTGTGGTAAGAAGAAAAAACAACTGAGTATATGTTTGTTTGGTGGGTATAATATTTGATTAAGACGCCATTAGATTTGATCAGTTTGAAAAAAGAGCAAGAGCACCATGTTGGGTCAAGGGCCAAGGTTTAACCTGATATACGCAGAAATTACTTACTTGTCAGGGGAGAACTAAGCAAACTGATGTTGGATCTTTACTAAGCCCCCTAAGCATTAAATTAGGACTAAACTGGATTTAAACCACGTATTTGTTTTATTTGTCTACTTCCTGCCTCAGTTGTCCAGTCTATTTAGGCATCTTGTTTGAGCTATAGCAAGTTTTACCTTTATCCTCCTACAACTGAAACAAAGTTTCCGCTCCTATAAGCCAAAGTTTGTTGGGAAAAGCTAAGCATTAGAAAATGTGGTAAAGATGACATGCACTTCTTCAAGACAACATGTTAGTTAACATAAATACTGTATTGTATTTGTGCTTGGGACCATATAATAAAGATGTATAACTTATCAGGCTTTCTCATTTCACATCTCCATTATGTCTCATATTCGTATTTCATTTTCTTGTATAGAAACTAAAAGTAACATTAGCTGTAATCTGTTTACGTTTTCGTTTTTTTATAATAATGCTATATATGCCATTTCTACTGAACTCAACAATACTTTAACAAAAAGTAATTTATGTGCACCCAGGAGGTTGTTGGAAATGTTCATAAATTAATAATATAATACATAACATGCTGTAGTCTTTTGTCAAATTACTTTAAAAGTAAGTAAAATACTTTACCTTATACGTTTGCAACTAATCACATCCATTCGTATCTAATGGTTTAAAAAAAAAAAAAATCCACTTCAAGACGGCTAAAAATGCAGCACTGATTAACATTTGGACAATCTCAATAATGCTGAATATGATCATAAACAGGGGTGCACATAACTTTTTTGCCCTGGTTCTCAAAGGAGCACCTGGAGATGTTGCTTGGTGCTCATCCTTAAAATGAAATAAACCGTAACTTTTGAGGGGGTCTTGACTTTATTTGCCAGACACACGGCACTGAACACACATGCAGAGGTGAACACAGAACACACATGCAGAGGTGAACACAAGACAACATTAGCACGACCAGTAATCCTACAAGCTGTCATCACTACCCTCCTGACTGTTCTCCTCACTGTCTTCCTCTCTGTCAGACATGGTAGCTGATGATGTAGCCCTACTTCTTTCTCTCTGGTTGAGTCTGCGATTAGCTGCTTGCATCCACAAGTCAACAGCTAGTTTTGGGTCGAAAGTCTCTGTTGTCATCTTAGACAAGTGGATGTAATCAAATAAGTATGTGAACATAACCAATAGCCTACCATAGCCAATAACAAATGAATGTAACTTATTTTATTTGTGTTGTTCATTCATATCTTATTTTACCTTAACATTTATTTATTTATGCTTTTTTTTTAAATCTCCAGTTTTAAAGGATATTTTTGGTTACTGTCCTATAGTATACATTGGAATGATTTAAAACCTGTTTATCCCAATAATTACAAAGGAGTGCCTTACATAAATTGTGACCAAACCGTTTGAATTTAGACTAAGAGTCCTTTACCTCACTGAGCTGTAGTTAACTTATCAGCCTCTCAGTCTGACTGGAGAGGACTCTCCCTCCACATTATTGTAGAAACATCTTCTTATCTCCGTTAGAGCAGCTAGCACGGCACCAGATTATAATAACAACAGCGCTGGTACCACCCTCCCTCTCTACCTCGCATTTTGTCTGTGAGCTGCGGGCGCCAGATAAGCCAACATCCCCCATTTTCATCACTTACAGCGCCCATCGTACAGGGCAAATGAAAGGTGGAACCGGGGTGAAAAGGGTGTTACATTTACTTAATTGTGAATATTGTTACATCAAGGCCGAAAATTAGGATGAGCCCCAACGGTCAAAATATTTTTTTCCCTCCCAGAACTGCTAGCGCAGCACCTCCCCAGATCTGGCGCCCTAGGCGAACATCTAGCCAGTGCTACGGGCCGGCCCTGAGTTCATATCATGGTTCATATGCAACTCGCAAATTTCTTTCTCTCTCTTCTCTCTCTCTCTCTCTCTCATCTCTCCTCTATTTTCTCTTTTCTCTCTCCTTCTCAATGTTGGTACGCAAATGCGCTTTGTTTCAAATGACCCGGTGCTCTTTTTTTGGCGGAGGTGCGCATGCGCACCTGCGCACCAGTTATGTGCAGCCCTGATCATAAACCTTAATTTAGCAACCTGGACAAGAATTGCCTCATGTCTAGAAACATATCATAATTATTTCACAAATGTACTGTTCAGGACACAAATGTGTGAAATAGATCTGCTTCCACATACAAGTGGTAAATAACTAAAATGGCAAATATCACATTTCTTGACATGTATTTGCATAATTAAATATGACTAAATGTAGGAACTCATCCACTTTGTAGGCCTGGCCTATAGAGTTTCTCATGAGTTTCTCAATCCCCTCCAGATTATTTACCATGTTCATGGTCACCTGTAGGAGTGTAATTATGCAGTGATGTTTGTAAAGGCTAATATCGTAGACCACCTGCCATCTTCTGCCTAACATATACATAGGTGGTTCTACGGGGGCAACACTGAGTTTCACCCACCCTGTGGCCTACTTCAAAAAAGTATATTAAAAAAAAAGATTAGCTGCGGTGCATCTAGTTTTAATCACTTTGTATACTAGGGTAGCTTGTGAATTTACTCCAGGTGTGACTAAAGTCTTATTTAGGTGTTGATTATATAGATAATCCAAATTTGCAAAGTAACTTAAACTGTAAAATAAGTGTAGTGGAGTAAAAGTATACGAGTCACCTCTGAATTGTAATGGAGTAGATGTACAAAGTAACAAAAAATTGAAATACTCAAGTAAAGTAGGCTAAAGTATCTCAAAATTGTACATAAGTACAGGACTTGAGTAAATCTTCTTAGTTACTTTACACCACTGGTTTTACAGTGTTTTGTTTTCCATTAACATGTGGAGGATTAACCACACTTTACTCAACTTTATGGGATTCACTTTATCTTGACACAATGCACAAAATATGTTTTCTTTTTTACTAGTGCCGAATTTTATTCCATATTTTATTCCATTCCATTCTATTTCTATGTAAATACTGTTATATTTCACTATATTTTTTATATTTTGTTATGTTATTATAGTTTTCGTAAAATAGTTTTAGATCTGTGTTTTTTTTATTTGAGTTTTACTTATGTATGCTCCATGACATCAAGTCAAATTCCTCGTACGTGTCAACCTACTTGGTAATAAACCTGTTTCTGATTCGGATGGAGATCTCGTAGAAAACAGATGCGCACACCTCCTCCCTCCCCTCTCTTCCTGGGAGGGGGGAGTTATTTGACGTGGCAGGAGGACGTGACAATAGCTGCACATCTCTCCTCTCAGCGGGGTTCAGGTTGCTCACCTTCGGTCCTCTGCAGGTGCTGGTCCCGGTGCTCGGTGGTCAGAACCGGAACTATGTGGCTGGTGGTGCTGGCCGGGCTGCTCCACTGCGCCTCGGCCCATGATGTGGACCTGAAGAAACTGGAAGGGCTGGCGAAAGCGAGGGTGGAGGTAGAGTAAAGGAAGCGTTTATGTTGCATACGTGACTGCAGGCTGGTTGTGTTTACGATGACGGTGTACTTTCCTTGTAGGTGTACGGTGGTCTTTTTCTAAATCAAATCAAATCAAGTTTTATTTATATAGCACATTTATAAACGATTTTTGGTCGAGCCAAAGTGCTGTACATATAATAAAAAATAGCCTACAGTAGAGACCAGTGACGTGCGGTGAGGTTCATGGCTGGTGAGGCACTGACTCTTTCAGAGTAAGATTTACAAATATCATATTTTGACCATAATCGACATATTCGGTTATTTTCAAAAGCTTTTTTAGTTTAACAGACCGTTCAACAAAAGGATACCCAAAATCTAAATATTGGATTGTTCTTTCTTAGTAAGATCCCATTTTCATTACAATTGGGGTCTTACCTTGACTTGAAGTCCATGCTATCCTTCTGGACAACAATCTCTATTGCTTTTTTGTAAAAGTCCTCCTTATCTTCCCTCCTTATCTTCCTCTAGTTTCAAAAGTCTAGTTTGTTGTTTGCGTCGCGTCTACCGTCTCTGCGTAGAATAACAGTAGCAACAAGAACCTGTGGGCTCACTTGCGCCCCCTTCAGTGCGGCAGAGGTTATGGCTGCCTCCCCTGGTGCTTTTTTCATTGTCGTTGTATGATGAGACCAGCGAGCCTAAATATCATACGTGAAATAAGTTATTTAGAGACTATGGATGGCGAGGATAAATGTAATAAAGGGATCTACAAACATTACATTGGTGACATACAGTGAGATGGTGCAGGCATGCGCTTAGGGTCCGCTTTCCAGCCAGTTTCTGTGGGGTGACGCATTCTGAGGTGAGGCAGAGCTCATCTCACCGGCCTCACCTCACCCCACAGTAACTGGCTTGAGCGCGCTCACAAAATAAGTGCCCGCGGTAAATTAGTGCCCGCTCTCCAGCCAGTTACTGTGGGTTTACGAGGCAGAGCTCGTCCCTGCCTCACTTCTCATCGCTACCCGTAGTTGTAGCGGAGCTCGGCAAATTTGCTAATTTTGACTATAAAAAGTGATTGGAATCATACATAAATCACATTTACAAGTTACAACACAGATCAGTAGAGACATTTTATTATTATTACTATTTATTTTTTCTTTAGTTGTTTTTCCGTTACATTGGAGTATGACAGGTGAGGCTCTGCCTCCCCTGACTGCACGTCGCTGGTAGAGACACTTTACAGCAAATACAACAGCATAGATTGTTCAGAATATCAGTATGAGAAAACAACACCCTCTATCCTAAAGAGTCCAGTTTGGTGAAATGTATGCATTTATTCCTTGAATTTCGGTGCTAGGCGCATGCGTGAGAGATCCTTCCAGGAGATGAGATGAGCTGTAGTAAACTGGATGGATCTTCTCCATGCGTTTACAGCAGTGGTGTTAAGTAACTAAGTACATTTACTCAAATACAGTAGCCTACTTATACTCTACCTGGGTATTCTCAGTTTATGCTACTTTGTAGGCTACTTAGCCTACCACTACAATTCAGAGGTAGATCGTGTACTTTAACTCCACTACATTTATTTATTACCTTTCGTTACTATACAGATTTGGTTTAATGTTGTGAAATATAATCAACACTAATCAGACTTTAGTCGCACCTGGAGTAAATTCACAAGCTACCCTGCAGCATACACAGGAATTCAAACTAGCTGCACCTTTACCAGCCTTGATAAACACATTAAATTAATGCATCAATAATTATAATCAAAACATGTTATTATATGATTCTGAAATGGGCCAATCTGCAGTATCTGGCCAACAGAGTATTCCTACACGCTGGTACTTGTACTTGTACTTGTACTCAAGTACTTAACATCTGAGTACTACTTCCTCCACTGGTTTACAGTATGGTACCGATTTAAGTACAACAGCTTCTCAGACAATTGTGTAATAACGGTACCGTTGGTAAAGGTGACTTAGTTGTAATTTAGCTGAAAAGGGACTGGGTGTGTTACTAAAAGTCTGGTTCTGAACAAAAGTGTCTGTAACTCAACCTTGAGAAACCAGGCATTTCTCCCTCAGGGTGTCACCAAATCACCAGCCTGCAGTGCCAGCACCACAGAACAAAAGCGAGTTATCTTGCTATTGTTGTGTTAGTCACACTCGGTTCTTAACCTGTGGCTCGGATTTCTGCTCAAATGGGTTAGGAAGGATCCTTTCCAAGAAGCCTCTCTCTCTCTTAAGGCGCAACCATGGACTGTATATATGGGTGCAACGCTACAGTGGTACCAGAACATCAGAGAGACTTAACTGAAGTTGTTTTGGACAGAGGTTATTCAAAGTATGCTTCAAGACACATACATATAATAGTTATCCAATTCCTTATTATGATGTCCCATTTCCTGTTTCAGATGTGTTTAGTTTTGAAGCATCATTTTAAAGAATATGGTGTTGCCCTGCTTCTTTTTCTTAAAAAAACTCTTTAATTAAATTCAGTTAAATAGATATATGTACTTGATTGATCACAAATTGAACACATTCTTGAATTCAATAATGATAATACTTTCCTAATTAAAAAAGGCAAAGTTATAGTAATAATAAAAAATAAGAATTAGTCAAAGAAGAAAACAAGAATACTACTACTTTTAAAACTGAACCAACAAAATGTCAATAGAAAAGCCCCTCTAACCCAGGTGATGTCTCAATTCCTGAGTCTGAGAGCTGCTAATAACCATAGTGATCTTTTGTTGTGTCTCTTGGCAGTCGTGTGGTGGATGACAGCTGAACAGGCTCAGAGAGGTAAGTTGCCCTTTTCCCTCTAATCCACAGAAACAAAGTGGACAACACACACAGTCGGAC
This sequence comes from Gymnodraco acuticeps, assembly GCF_902827175.1. Lineage (NCBI taxonomy): Eukaryota > Metazoa > Chordata > Actinopteri > Perciformes > Bathydraconidae > Gymnodraco > Gymnodraco acuticeps. The sequence continues at coordinate 1,005,195 of NW_022991187.1, forward strand.
GCAGACTGAAGCCTAATCACTGCCTCAAAGTGTTGGCTCACTGAGAAACATTTTACATTTAGAGTTTCCCATAATCCTCCACAGATCTGCTACTGAAACCATCCCTGAGTGAAAAACATTAATCCCCTCCTCTGTCCGCAGGTCAAAGCCTTCGTGGTCCAGGACATTCCTCTTTAGTATCCTTTCCCTCAAGCACACTGCTGTTTCTTGTTTTTTTTAAACATGTCCTTTTACAGGTTGTAAAAAGTACAATTTTTTCTCTTTGTGCCAATCCTTGACCGTCAATACCTCAGCCATAATCTGGTGATGAAGCACATTCCTGGGGCCGACCCTGAGCTCGTCCTCCTGAACCACTACTTTGAAGAGCTGGATGTAAGTGTTTGTTTTGAAGCCATTTACATTGTACTCGTTTTAAAATAGATCAAAACCCCTACAGTATATTTAGACCTTGCGAATGCTTACATCATCTGTTATACAAAATAATGTGACCATTTTTGTAGAATATTGGAGTTGATTTCAATCCATTCATTCTCAGAGTCCAGAGGTTAGATCAGTAAAAGTGAGGGGAATGGCGTCTTTCTAAACCTGTGACTACTATCAATTTGAAAATCCCATCCAACGTGTTGCAATATTAACCAGAATGAACAATAAGCACCTCATATATATATATATTTAAAGTATTTTATGTCAATAATATATACATATATAATAATGTGCAAAAACCTCTTAAATCTCACTTTCTGTCGTTGTACTTTTTGTAAGCTTTTGTATACTCATGGTTACAGACTCACTCATGTTCCCCTCCCTACACTTGGATTTTGAGTGTAATTAACAAAATATTTGACAGTACACAAAGTTAAAGATGAATTCAACTATGTATTATTATTATATTCTTCATAACTGTTATAGATATCATTATTTTGCTTTTGGGATTTATGGGCCCCTCTAATCATGTATACATCTGATATTGTGACAGCCCTATCCTACACACAAGGACTTCAAGCATAATTATAAAACTGCATTTTAAAATATAAATGGCCTTATTCCATTTTCTAAGTGAAATAAAGACAGTGTTGAAATATATAGCTGCATTAAAACATTTGGCCTGATCTGATCACACTTTTTAGAGGTGGTACACTTCCTAGCAAACAGTTCCATCAACACTTCTCTCAGACACAGAGCAACATTAGCATGAATGTGAAGTTGTGTTTTGTCAGATCTAACACTGATGGAAAAGTACATTTAAACTTGAATTATAACCCTGTGTGTCCTGCACAGCGGATCGCCCTGTCTGACATGAGCCGCTCAGAGATCAACCAGCTGCTGGAGGAGCTGGGTTTCTACAAGAAAACTGCAGCTGAGGACGAGGTGCCAGAGGAGTTCCGCTTCTCCCCCGCCAAGGACAGCCCGTTTAAAGATGAGCCGCCGTACGAATCCTCCCCCTCCTCCTCCCCCTCCCCCTCTTCCTCCCCCGCCACAGAGAACGCCTCCTCAGAGCCCAACGTAGAAGACAAGCATACTGACCTATAACTGAAGTAGCAATCTCACATTTCCACCAAGCCCCAAAGCTGCTCCACGACCAGCTGGTTGATGCAGTTGATGACAGAAATGCACGTCAAAATAAGACCAGAAGACCATGGAACAGCTTTTGGGCTTGGAAACAATCTTAGCATCAGCAACAGGCCTTTAAAAAGTCTGAATTTTGCACATATTGATGTTTGTTATTTTTACAGCGATAACATCCAACCAGGGTGCTTTGTGAATGCTTTTCTACTCTCCACACCAAGACTGGAAATGTGTATGTTTTACATTTGTTTTTGGTCCATTATATGTGAGCTTTCTTCAGGATCCTTGCCTCCCTTGAGTTCCCCTTGTGTGTCTGACAGCTTCCTACCTACTGTGAAACTGAATGAAGCCTCAGGCTGAAACCTGTCGTCTGGCCTGAGGCTGATGCTGCATGTTCTGGTGGTCGGACTGAAGCACACAAGAGGATCAAGTGAAAGCACTGTAAAAGAAAATAATAAAATATTTGAAAAAATAATCTCATGTTTTTGCTATGTTGTAGTATTAGGTTTTCTTGCCTGCTTCAAAGATTAGATTTGACGGAGGGCAGGCTGTTAATGCCAATAGGTAGATTGTGGTGTGGAAAAGGCTAACGAGCAATAATAGCAAACAAATACATTCATTTCAAATTGGTTTAATTTCAATTCACATTTGACTGTGGTGCAAAGAAACATGAAATTATAATGTGTTAAGCTCTTATTTACAGCACTCACTGCTCCGTGGAAGGTATTCTGTTTTCATTCGGCAGCGGTGGAATCATCTCAAATTTCTCCAAACAACAAAATAACCTTTAAGAAATATGTTTCCTCGAGCTCGTTAAGCTCTGAGACAATCAGAATTTCTTATTAAAGGAATCTTAATTTTTACAAGCATAATACAAATCTTTCACCCTTAAATTCATTTTTATGTTGTAAAATATACAGTTGGCAGTTATGTTCAGTCATGATGACTCACGTTGAAACAGAAAGCCGGCTTTCATCAGGCCCTTTAACTCGTCCAAAAAGTGACCCCAATTAGTTCAACAAAACATCCTAATAGCTTGAGCTTGACGCTTTGAACAAAGCATGATTTACACACTAACAAAATAAAAATAATATATTTCAACAAAATCTACTCAAGCATAAATAAGAAGCCCTCTAAAAGAGCAGTGTGTGAGTGTGTGGCAGTACGTCAGTGATGCTGGGGTGAGGCAGCACTGCTGTACACATTTTGTTTTTCTAAATATGCCATCAATACAAACAAATCAAGTCATTATACAAGTCATCCGAATGACCTCAGCCCACTCCTCTTTTTTCTATATACCTGAATAAAAAAAACTTGTTTGACCGCAAATATACTCACTGTTAGAATAATATTATACAGGTGACTTTTAAAAAGTTCAAATAGTGTTAAATATGTTCTCAGTAGCACTTTAAAATTCAGAAAGGTGAGATTTACTCGCTGCATCCATTTGAACAATGAAGGACTTCCCTGTGCCTCTGTATTAAATAGTAATATGCTAACTGTTACATCAACATCAGAATCGTAATAACTTAATTCAAATACTTCAAGCAGCCAGAGTGTCTTAACAATTCAAAAGTACCGAGATAAAAACCAAATAACGGAACGGTATATTTTTCTTCTTGTGGAACTACCTACAGCTATGCCAACAAGGTTTATAATTACAAAAGTATGGCAGAGATATAGTAAAAAATAACTTAAAGGGGAAATACTATACAAAGATTTCTCTTTTGTAGTACACTAGCGTGGTAACACGGCTTCTGCATGTTAAAATGTTCCCAGTACAAAGCAGAGTAAAAAAATATTACATTTTTAAAGCTTTGAAAAGGTAGTCTTATAAAAACTTTGCCGCCCTCTTGCTGTAAAAAGACGGACTTTGTGTTAATGAAATAATGAAAACACATCACCACTGCCAACAAAGATAATACGCAAACGAACACAAACACACACACACACACACACACACACACACACACACACACACACACGCACACACAATCCCCAACTTGTCCATGATGCCACGTCCAGGCTTCACCCTCAGGTCAGAGGTCAGAGGGGACAGGGCCGACCCATGGACATCTCGTATCTGCGCAGGTGGTTGACCAGAGACTGGACGTAGGTGAAGACACACTTGGAGTCGGGTTTATTACCCATGATCATCATGTCCTCCACCTCCAGCAGAGGCATGCAGTTGGCGTACGTCCTGAGGAACAGCATACAAGAGACAGTGAGAAAGAAGAGGGGACAGACAGGATGGTGGAGGATCGGATGATCGCTCATTATTATTCATATGTAATCATATGTCAGGTGCTTTAAATTGATCATAACCCAAATATGTTAACCGCTACATTTGAAAAGAAATCGCTGATGAACTCCTTGGCCTTTCCTTGTCGTGGTTATGTTTTACTTCTTCTTTTTACATCCTTTTTGTCTCCGTTTCTCTAAAGCAATGTGTGGAAAACCCTTTAAAAGCTCTCGATAAAACTTTCGATAAACAGTTTTAGAAACGAAGGTTCCTCGTGTGAGTGACCACAGGGTGGCGTTATATCTCCACGTTCTGTAAACCCTCCAGACATCCTGAGTAACAGGAGCGGCACGCATGAGAAAATAAATGTCAACAACATAAACTTGGTTTTGTTATTTAAGGACTGCAGACATGGGGTCATTCTGCACTTTACGATTTTAAAAAGGCTTAACAAGCATAAACACCTGTAAATTCACACATGATCAAAGGTCAGCAGACAACACAGCCTGCTTTGTTTCTCAACCTCTTTGTTTGAAGCTTTGTGAAACAGCAGTTCCTTTTAAAGTGTTGCAGATGGTCCTGGCTCTCCGCCTGGGCCATAGTCTGACTATTCAGAAATGCACACATGGACACACACACACACACGGTACTTCGTACTTCAGTAGCTTCAGATTAACATGAGGGATCATATTTCCAAAAGCGGCCAATAAAGGAGTTTTCTGAAGCACTTTTCACACACACACACACACACACACACACACACACACACACACACACACACACACACCACACACACACACACACACACACACACACATCACACACACACACACAAACACACACACACACACACACACACACACACACACACACACACCACACACACCACACCACACACACACACACACACCACACACACACACACACACACACACCAACACACACACACACTACACACACACACACACACACACACACACCACACACACACACACACACACACACACACACACACACACACACACCACACACACACACACACACACACACACACACACACACACCACACCTCAGAACCAGAGTGTGGTTCCTCTGTAGGTTCGCCCCCCTCTCTCACCATGGGTTCAGTTTTAGTTGAGGTGCGACTCTAGGAGGAGTTTTTGGTTTTAACCAGGCCCTTGGTCACCAGCCCCCTGTAGAACTCCTGCAGGTACGTATACACACACTTCCAATCCGGCTCGCGCATCTTCACCATGTCGTCCACATCCAACAGCTGAGGGCAGTCCACCATTTTCCTGTGCCCACACCCAGCAGGGGGAGGGGGGGGGAGACAGGAAGGAAAGGAAGAACCAAACAGATAGGAGGAGGAGAAGGGAGAAGATACAGATAAGAAGAAGAAACGGGACAAAGTGTGGGAAAGAGAGGAAGGAGGAGGACAACAGATTAAGCGGTGAGCAGCCAAACGAAGAAGATCCAGGGTGAGGAGACAGAAATGACACAAAAAGAAACAATACCATTACATTCTCTGTGTTCACAAATATATCCATGAGTTGACATGCTTCATGAACATCTCGATACGTACAGTATGTGGCAAACAAACACACTTGCAAACAAAACGTCAAATGAGCGGCAGGTGATGCTCATTTAGCCTTTTTGCTTCTTGTTGTTTTTTTCTGTGCAACTTTTGACCATTTTAGCATGGCTGCGATCTCTCAGAGAACACAAGACACGGTGAAAAAAACAACAAGGGTTCTGCAGATGAAAAACACAAAGACAAAATCATATGGTGACTCTAAAAAAACAACATACTGGTGCACAGGAGTGTGTGTGTGTGTGTTGGGATTTCAGATAACAGCAAACTACTGGAGGGTCAGCAGTGCCTGGGGAAGTGGGTGGGGGTGCAACACAAAGGTGGAAAGACGGGGGCTGTGGGTGGGTGACAGTCCGGTGTCGAGATCGTGAATAACATCAACATGGACATTAAACTGCTGAGAGCATGTGAGCAAACACGCACACACAGGTGGGTGAGGGGCTTTGAAAGAGAGAGGATAAGAGAGGTATTAGGAATAAAAAGGAGGGGAGATGTGGAGGTAATAGGCGGGAGCTCGTCCGTATTTGTTAACCTGGTGGTGGTTTGGGTGGGTTTGCTCATGGGTCTCTGGGTTAGAGCAGCAGTTATCATAGTAGAGGACAGGTGGGGAGTGGTGGTTTAAAGGTGGAGTTATTAGAGCCTTGAGGTAGTTTGATACACCTGGGAGAGACAGGGGAGTTAACATCGGGACATCAGTCGAGGAGTTTCACGCGTTTTGGGTCCGTCTCTGAACTTCAGGGTCAAGTAGAAGTTGGTATATAGCAATACTGAATACAAGTGGATGTTACAGAGGAATGAGAGAAGGATGTGTGTATGATACAAAGAAAGGGAAATGTGTCGTTTTGAATTTTTTTTCAATGTGCATTCACAAGCTTGGATTGAAGATTAAAGTGTATGTCTTTATGCTTTAGACTCTGAAGTTTAGAGCAAAGATTCTTCTTCTGGTTTCTCCTCATTTTCTTCACATTTTCTCCACCATGATTAACAAAAAGCTTCACTGCCGTGTTGTGGTTTCTCCAACATAGTCGGTGGACCGTCACACTTTCAGTCAGAGCTTAACACAACAACAGAAACTGATGTGGTTAGCGGACAAATCATAGACCGTATGTGTATCTTTATATACAGCCTATGGGAAACAGTTGTGTGTGTGTACTCACTCTGCTGTGTTGAAGGCCACCTCAAAGTTTTGCCTGCGGTTGCTCGGGCTCAGGGACTCGTATTCAAAGGATTCAGGGAAAAAATTGTGCACCAGGGCACAAAATGCCATGCCGTTACTCCAGCTGGATGAAAAGTTCTGAATATCCACATGCTGAGGGAGGAGACAGACAGATTAGGATGTGCATTTTGTAAATTGTGTAACTTTTTTTTAATCTTTAATATTTTTTTTATGCATGCTTCTTAGTTAACATTAGGCTTTCTTTGGCTCTTTTTCGCCGTCACAAATGTAAATGTCCTCTCTGTTGGACGAATAAAGGTATTCTGATTACATTTGGAGGCAGTCCCAGGTAAGTGATGGAAACATTCCTATAGAAGGAAAATATTATCTCAGCCCATCTTGTCTTAATCTTCAGGTTTAGCTCCACTGGCTGACGTTAAAGATGAGCCCTACACTGTGTTGTCGGGCTGGAGCTCACCTCATACGAGCGGGTCTTGGCACGGCACCAGTCTAGCAGCATCTGCTTGATGGAGTTTGCGTTGGGAACACCAAAGCTGGTGGAGCGCTGGACCTTGTTTACCTTGGCGACCGCCTGATTTCCAGGGCTAAAAGAAAAGTCAGGTTTGTGTTGATATTTACATGCTTTGATCTGCTACCTGTCTTGGGTAGTAATTCCTCTCCGTTTGTTCTTACCCGCCTCCCTCCTTCTCCAGCTTCTCGATCATGGCTTTGCGGGCCGTCATGGCCGAGGTCTTGGGCAGAGACTGAGCCCTCATCAGCTCCTTGCGCCGCTCCGCCTGCAGTCCGCTCAACCGCGGCCAATCCACTGCTGCCGCTGCGAGACGATGTATCATCCTCGCGGTCAAACACACTGAGGCAGGGACACGTACAGTAAGTCAACTGGTGAAACTGTAGGCGTTGATTAGATACTGTGGTGATGTTTCTTAACTTACCTGCCCACTTTTTTGCTTGTGTTGGAGGAGGAAGATGATGTGGAAGAGCTGAAGCTGTATGACTTTGACTGGAGTGTCCCTCCTGAGATAAATGAACACAGGCATGTGAATAATATTGACAATATGACTGTAATGACTATAAAATATGATAATAAAGAAATGACTTACTATCTGTTTTCTGCAGATAACTGGACTCAACAACAGTGCTGCGTGATGATCTGCTTCCATCATCTAAAAAAGGACCATTTTTTTTTATTATAAACACATCGGACAAAGATGATCCTTATCATTTGTTGTCCATCTATTTCACAAAATAAAAGAGAGACCGACCAGACGAAGCGAAGCGGTCTGGTCTTGGTGACTTGGCTGAGGCTGGAGCCGTCGGCGGACTTCTCCACTTCCTCATCCCCACCTCTCCTGCTCCCACGCCTGGACGGCCTTTCTGCCCTCGCTCTTCCCTCTGCTGCCGGATCTCCTGCAGACGGTTGTCGCGCTCCTTTTCTCTCTGGTCTGGGGTGGAGAAGGGGAAGGGGAGAGAAGAGGAGAAAGGGGATATAGAGGTGGAGGGATGATGTCAGTGGAAAAAGAGGAGGAGGAGGACAAAAAGGTCCTAAACAAACTGACAGCACCTCATCTCACTGCTGCAGAGATGGATTCAAACTAAACCTCTTCTAAATGTGAGGTTGCAGATTCTTTCCACAGTACTGTGAAATTCCCTTAAACAAACACACACGCACAGCACAGCACAGGTGGGAGGTTCGAAGCCCAGCCAAAGCTGTCAAGTTATATGTACAGCAAAAACATCACACATCAAAAAGAAAAAGCACACTGCGATCGACCTCGATGACTGGCAAAGTGATACCTTAACCTCTGCAGTGCAAACTAAAGCTTTACCTGAGAGGGTACCTGCATTTTAAACGTATTATGTGGTATTATGCATTTATTCTAACTCTATGTGTAGTGGAGGATTAGAGAGACAGTGTTGGCACTAGTT